>NC_077228.1:483630218-483738145 GCF_027887165.1 Monodelphis domestica
GAAATGTCTGAGGTCATATTTGAACCCAGGACCTCCAGTCTCTAGACCTGACTCTCAATACACTGAGTCACCCAGTTGCCCCCTTGATTTTTTTTTTTAACAGATGAGGAAACGATTTCAGAGACATTATAAGTGACTAGCCCAAGGTCATACAGAACCAAAATCCTAGCAGGATCAAAATTTGAAATCAGGTCTTTTGACCCTAAGCCCATGATGACACCATGCTGTATCTAATTGTGTTTCCTTTTTGCTTGGATAACTTCTTGACTTGCCCTGCTGATAACTTAATTTCTCAGGAGATAGCGTTAGCAAAAAAGATCAAGAACAGCTGGGAACTCAGCAGTACTTTGATACTTTGTTATGGTTTCCTTTGCCCTCTCCTCCCAAAATGCTGGGGAACATGGACTCTGGACAGGAAAACACAGTGTTTTCTTTCACAAAGGTAACAATGTAAAGAAGAAAAGAAAGGACCAGGGATTCATATACATATGTCCTGCCAGGGATTTTAGTCTTCTCGCTTTCCCCTCCCTTTTTGCCAGGGTTGGAATCCTGGCTCAGAGAGCCTCATCTATCCTAGGGATGCCAAGCTTGCAGACTTACCGGACCATGAACTTCCAGAACCACTGAGGCTTGGTCACTGACATGTGCAGAATTCGTGCTTTTTGACAAGTTCTGGGTTAAGAAAACATGACTCCTCAATTCTGAAGACAGATAAGAATGTTCCCACCCCAGCATTCTTAGGTTCTTCCAGAGGATTTGGGAGCTGCAATTTGGCTAGACCAGACCAGACTAAAAAAACCTCTTGGAATGGGGAAGAGGAGATTCTAGGCTGGGGACACAAACCTTGAATTTTCTGGGCGACTTATAACCCAATGGCCACAGTTTCAAGTATATTCCAAACTTTTCCTTCCTCCCAGGCTTTGAAATGGAAATATAGTGAATAAGGTACTTGCCTGGGAGCAGAGCAGACTACTCAGAGTTCCCCAGACTTGGGTGGTCTTGCTCTTGACCTCCAGCAGATTTCCTGGAAGAAATACCAGTGCAACTACAAAGGGGCCACTGTGAAGCTTGGCTAGAAAATCAGGACTGATTGTTCAGGTATGGAGCAAGAGGGATGGCTAGGAGGGGGTGGTGAGTTTCTTTCTTCATAACATCTCTCAAATGCAATTCTTCTCCATTCACTAGCTATTACCTTAGTTCAGATCCTTATCACCTCTCCTCTAGATTATTGGAACACCCTCCTACCTGGTCTTTCTACTTGAGGTCTCTCACCAGTCCAGGCCGTTTTATACAGCACTGCCAATGTAATTCCTTAAATGCAGATTTAAACATGTGACTCTTATCCAGTCAATTCCGGTTGACTCTAGAATAAAACAGAAACTTCTGCTTAGCTTTTTTTTTTCTAAACTCTTACCTTTTGTTTTAGGATCAGGGTTCTAAGGCAGAATTGCTGTAAGGTTTTAATTGCCACTGGGTTTTAAGTGACTTGCCCAGGGTCAGATTTGAACCAAGGACATCCTGCCTCTGGGAATGGATCTCTATCCACCTCACTGCCCTCTGGCTTAGATTTTAATGTCCTTTACCACCTGGCCTCAATCTACCTTTCCAGCCTCCCATAATATTATTCCCTGACTACAGGCTAAAGAGAAACATCAGCTCAATAAACAACACTTTACTTTCGCTTTTCATCTTTCATTTTTCCCTGGTTTCTCCATTTCTAAGCAATCCTTTCACTTACTTGCCTTTCCTTGGTTGCTATGCAAAGCAAGTGGTAAAGAGTTGGAGGGAGAAGGAAGCTTGGATTTCTGGTTCCTTGTTTCATATCTTTCTCATTTTAACTTTTAGAAATCTTTTTGGTCATCTAATTTTGTGTTGGTTTGCTTATTGAATGCACAAAGAAAAAAGATCCCTTCCTTCCTTCCTTCCTTCCTTCCTTCCTTCCTTCCTTCCTTCCTTCCTTCCTTCCTTCCTTCCTTCCTTCCTTCCTTCCTTCCTTCCTTCCTTCCTTCCTTCCTTCCTTCCTTCCTTCCTTCCTTCCTTCCTTCTTCTCTCTCTCTCTCTCTCTTTCTTTCTTTCTGTCTTCCTTCCTTCATTTCTGTCATTCTCTCTTTCTGTCTTCCTTCCTTCCTTTCTGTTTTTCTTTCTGTTTTCCTTCCTTCCTTCCTTCCTTCCTTCCTTCCTTCCTTCCTTCCTTCCTTCCTTCCTTCCTTCCTTCCTTCCTTCCTTCCTTCCTTCCTTCCTGTCTCTGTCTTTCTTTCTTTCTTTCTTTCTTTCTTTCTTTCTTTCTTTCTTTCTTTCTTTCTTTCTTTCTTTCTTTCTTTCTTTCTTTCTTTCTTTCTTTCTTTCTTTCTTTCTTTCTTTCTTTCTTTCTTTCTTTCTTTCTTTCTTTCTTTCCTCCTTCCCTTCCTCCCCCCTCTCTCTTTCTTGACAAGCAGCTCCACTTGGTTATACATACATACATACATACATACATATATATATAAAGAACCATCCTTTAAAACCAAAACCACATATCACATACCCATATAAACAAGTGAGAGATCACATGTTTTCTTCTGCTCTCACAGTTTGCTCTCCAGCTGTGAGGTTCCCATTCTTTAAAGGGCAGAAAGCTTTCGCCTTCAACGCAAGCTGAGAGTGAGGAGCAGAGCTGAAGAGACTGTTATTTCCATAACATTACAGTGTCCATTAGTCCAGCTCATAAAGTAGACATAGAGACTCACATTCACTGTGTGCCAAGAAGTCTATGAGAGAAACCGATGCTTTTATTCTGAGAACATTTTAGAGGCATCTGGCTCCTTTCCGCCGTGGTGACTGAAAGAATAGCCTGGTGTAGGAGATGGAAGGAACAACTTGGTGCTACTGTTTGGAATTGGAGGGCTTTTCTTGTCCTTGTATCAGATTCAGCGAGGCCAGAGGTGGCGAGCTCTCAGTGTACCTGGGCTTAGGGAGAACAATAGAATGCCAGATCCCAAGGTGGAAGGTCCTTTAGAGATCGTCTCTGTACTACAACTTGCTATCCCTGCATCCACCCTTACTTTACAAATGAGGATTTAAGTGCCAGGGGCAGGATCCTCTTGTCAAGTTCAGGGAAGGCATCCAGGTGGCACAATCGATAGAGTGCAGGACCTGGAGTCAAAAGATTCATCTTCCCAAGTTCAAATCTGGCCTCAGACACCTACTAGCTGTATGACCCTGGGAAACATCCTCAACACCATTTGCCTCAGTTTCCTCACTGTAAAATGAGCTGGAGAGTGTAATGGCAAACTACTCTAGTATTTTTGCCAAGAAAACCCCAAATGGGGTCACCAAGAGTTGGACATGAAAGAAAAAATCACTGAACAATTTCTAGATTCCGAAGTTAGCTCTCTGCCTCCTGTCATTGCTCACGTACTCCTCCTGGTGGTTCGAAAAAGAGATGATCTCCAGGATTTATTAGCATTGGCTTATTTTTAAAAGGGAGGAGTTGCCAAAATGGGCTGAGGGGAAAAAACCAAACTAATAAAAGAAACTCCAAGAAAAGAGATTAGTGACAACAGCAACAACAATATTTATATAGAAGTTTAAATTTTGCAAAATTTTTTGCAATTATTATTTTCATTTTTATATCCTTACAGTATTCCTAGAAGACAGGTGCTATTACTAAGTCCATTTTACTGATGAGGAACCAAGGCTGATGGAGGTTAAAGTGAGTTGCTCAGAGCCACACAGCTAGTAATTGTCTGAGGCTGGAACTGAAACCAGGGATGCCTGAATCCTGTCATCATTAAGACCACAGGCTCAATATGAGTCACAAGTATAATATGGCAGCCCACGTAATCCTAGACTACAGTAATGAGGTATAGCAACTAGAACAAGTCTACCCTGATACAATCCTTCCTTCCTTCCTTTCTTCCTTCCTTCCTTCCCCTCCCTTCCTTCTCTTATTCTCTCTCTCTCTCTCTCTCTCTCTCTCTCTCTCTCTCTCTCTCTCTCTCTCTCTCTCTTTCTCTTTACCTCCCCTTTTATTTTTAGAAATGTACTCCCATCTCACCCCAAATCAACCAATAGAAACCCTTAGGCAGAGCCCCAAATTATCTTTGTCAATCCTTTTTTTTTTTTAAACCCTTACCTTCCGTCTTGGAGTCAATACTGTGTATTGGCTCCAAGGCAGAAGAGTGGTAAGGGCTAGGCAATGGGGGTCAAGTGACTTGCCCAGGGTCACACAGCTAGGAAGTGGCTGAGGCCAATCCTTTCTTTTTGCTGCCATTACCTGAACCCAGTCCAGTATTTGCCTTGGAGTAAGAAAATTCTTTTCAGTTCCTTCAACTTCTGCATGTCCCTCCTGGGCTATATAAATCATCCTTTGAGCTTCATTTGGCAGGACTGAAAAGAGCTGGTGACATTTTATATCCTGCATTCTGTTTATCAATAAAATCATTGCCTTTTCTATATGTAGAGGGCCTTTTTACCAGATTTTGGTGGGTTGAACAATAAAGAATAGCTATACCTGAGATACAGCCAGGTGAACTTGAAATTTCCCAAAACAGTTGTTGATGTCAGCCAGAAAACAGTCTCTGATCCACTCATACCCTCCTACTTCATCACCCTTCCTCAATACTCATTGGACTGTCAGTACTGAGTGGAACTAATCCTGGTCTTTACAAAGATCCAGCAGGATATTGTAAGCAACAACCTGGTACCTGTACACATTGCCTATCTATTCAGACTGTGCAGAGGTTTATGAGAGGACAGAGGTAAGAGCTTCCAGAGACTATCACCGAATCCCGAAGACCTTATGTATCTGATAAATGGTAAAATGTGGATCATGGCTGATTATTGAGCTTTGAACAAGAGGTCTAAAGTAGTCAACATACTATGCCATGAGTTCAAGATGCCGTGAATGATCTGCTGGGCAGCTAGTGTTTTCCAGTCTCAGACTTGCATATTCTGCAGATTCTGATGTCTTAAGAAGACAAGGAAAAAAAATCTATTTTCATCTGTCCAGCTGGATTTTTACCAATTTAAGAGACTGGGCAACTTACTGGTTACAAAATAGCCTCAGGGAATGAAAGGTGCTCAACTGGTACTTTTTGCTACAACCACCTATAGCTCATAGGAGAGTTAGACTATTTTTTGTTTTAAGTTTATTTAATTAATTAATTTAGAATATTTTTCCATGGTTACAAGATTCATGTTCTTTCCCTTCCCTCCTCCCACCCCCCTCCTGTCACCAACATGGAATTGCACTGGGTTTTTCATGTGTCGTTGATCAAGACCTATTTCCATATTATTGATATTTGCATTAGGGTAATTGTTTAGGGTCTACATCCTCAATCATATCCCCATCGACCCATGTGATCAAACAATTGTTTTTTTTTCTGTGTTTCTGCTCCCACAGTTCTTCCTCTGGATGTGGATAGCATTCTTTCTCACAAGTCCCTCAGAATTGTCCTGGATCACTGCATTACTGCTAGTAGAGAAGTCCATTTTAGTTAGACTTTTTATAGATGAATAGAAAGAACTAATGGACATTTAATTAAGAAAAGACTAAAGAAAAGAAATTGTCCAGCAGTTGTATAAGGACTTTCTGACTAGATATGGACACTGACAGTGATGCATTGGACAGCCAGTTGGTGCAGTCAGGGCTTGGGCTCAGGAAGTCTCATCTTCCTGAATTCAAATATAGCTTCAGACTCTTGCTTGCTGTATGACCCAGGACAAGTCACTTAACTTCAGTTTACTTCAATTTCCTCATCTATAAAATATGCCGAAGGAAGACATGGTAAACTACTCCAGGATCTTTCCCAAGAAAACCCTAAAATGAATTCATGAAGATAGTGTTGTTATTGTATCTATCTGGCTTTGCTTTGTTAGTTAGTCATGCTTATTGTTCAAAAATTTTTTAAAATTAATTATTTATTGCTTTTGCTTGATTATTCACTGTATACTATGGAAATTCACATGCTTTCAAAGTATGTATGTATTATGTCCTCTTTGGAGTTAGGCATCTTGTTACTGTACTCTTCTCCCTGGTAATACTCTGTCTAGTGCCATGTCTACTGCCCACAATCACTGTTTATGTGCATTTGTTTATTTTAGTGTCAATATTACCCAAGATTAGTTACCTGGGTCTGCAGGAAAATCACTCTGATTGTTTTAAAGTGCCAATACTCGTGTTTATAATGTATACTGATAGATTTTGTACCTCCTCCAACTGATCTTTGCAAGGGACCACAAAGAGTTTCTATTGAGGGGAGGAATATAACCCCAATCCCAAAGCCCATTGATGTGGGATTCTCTCCTCCTTAGTAAAGATCATAGCCTTATTCATATTTCTTGGCATGCATAATATTAATTATATTTTTATTTTTAAAACTCTTTCTATCTTAGAATCAATACTGTATATTGATTCCAAGGCAGAAGAGTGGTAAGGGCAAGGCAATGGGGGTTAAGTGACTTGGCCAGGGTCACACAACTAGGAATCATAATGTTTTTAGAACAGAATAGTATTGCATTATATTCTTGCACCTCAATTTGTTTAGTAGTTCCCCCAAATTAATGGACAATTTCTTTGCTTCTGGATCTTTGCTATTATAAAAAGTGCTGCTGAAAGTATTTCAGCTCATGTTGAGCCTTTCTTTTTGTTTAGGAATTGTTTCTGATAGTTCTTTGCATTCTAAGCCTATAGTGCACACAATAGATTGTCAGTAAGCATTTGATAATGATGAGAGAAGAAGTTAAAGCAAGGAGGAGACCACAACAGTAAATCAAAAATTATATGCTATAGGAATGTAGAGGTGGTTCAGTATTATGAACTAGAACTGTTATGGACCATATTGAATTATAATTTTTATATTAAACCTTTCTCAAATCTCAGATTTCAAACCTTCTAAATTAAAAATGATTTATTCATAGTCTTCAAGGCATCTCTCTGGGCTGGCTCTTGTTAGAGGCAGAGTGGAGATTTCTTCTTATTTATCTGTAAACAAGAACTCTTTTAGGTAAGAAAAGTCACAAAGCTCTAGCAGCCATGTTGGGAAGTATAGTAGTCTAGCCATGTTTGTGGTGAGGAAGCAAGGGAATGTTGGCATCCTCCTTAGACCTGCATCTTCCAGTGATGAAGTAATGAGAGGAACTGGGATCTCTAAATCCACCTCCTCGGTGGCTATTTACCATTTAGAATTATCTTGGGATGTCCAGGGGAGGGATGCAGTGGTGAGGTCACAAGGGATATATATAGGCCTATGCAAGAGGAGTTCTCTCTTTTGCCATACTCTCATTTGCTCCTCTTTTTTGGTCCAACTTTTTCCCTGATCCCTTCTTTGACATCCCTTCAGTTTGTGGAGGGTGTCTACTAGCTAGTTTAGATTTTCTTGGACAGTTGATTAACAAGTTAAGAAATTAAAGAAGTACTTCCCCCTTGAGAATTTTAATCATTACAATTTCTTACTGTTGTTGTTTGTTGGTCCTGCGTTTTCAAAGAGGACCCATGATATCATGGGGTGATGTCTTGACTTGCACATGAATTGAATTTAAGTGAAGCAAAATTATACAAATTCATCTCAAAGTCCAGTGGCAAGACAAAAGTCAGGATAACTGGTGATGACAGGATACCATGGATGACCTTGACATCTTCAATATCTGACCAAGCTCTAAGCACTCCATCGTACCTGCTGCAGCCACGTTCATGGCTGTTGAAACAAATTCTTCTCATGAACCCATTCCTACAAGGGAAGTCTTTTCACCTTGGAAGCAGACACCTCCCTAACTCACCAAATGGATTAAGACCTTTCAGTTACCCTCAACCTGTGTTAGTTAGAGGGCTTACCAGGGGGTGTACTGCTGCACATGTTACAGCTTCTTGGAGTCACAGGTGGGAGAGGTGGATGAGCAGCTCTGAAAAGGGCTAGTCTTCCTTGATCACCCATAATCCCCATTTCTTACTATATAATAATATTCTACTACTGAACAATTTATTAAGTCATTTCCCAATTGATGAGACATTCCCCAAGGTTTATAGTTCTTTGCTACTACAGAAAGAGCTACTATAAATATTTGCATATATTTAGGACCTTTTCCTCTTTCCTTGATTTCTCTTGGAAATCCTAGTGATAGTATCATTAGGCCAAAGACTAGTGTTGTAGTGATGCCACTATGCCACATCTGAAGAATTAATGTTCTATTGTGGGGAGCTGGGCCTTCTATTACATATATTCACAGATTTCCAGAAACTAGTTCTCTAAGGCTCCATGGGAGCATATGCAGAGCCTTTTGTAGAGGTTATCAGAATTGAGTTAGACATTCTCCCATTACATTTTTTTGACGAAATAACTAGAGGGACTATTTCAGAAAAACCTGGGAAGACATGTAGGAACTGATAGAGAGTGAAGGGGTCAGAACAGAAAAATTTATAAAACAACAATGTAGAGAAAGACAATTCTGAAAGACTTTAGAACTCTGATCACTGAAATCTCAGCTCAAGAGTACCAGAGATGAAGAAAGTTACCCACCTCCTAAAAGTCCTTCTCTTTCTCTTTCTCTCTCTTTCTGTTTCCCTCCCTCTTTTTGTCTCTCTCTCTTTTAAATTTAGGGATGAATTTTGGGGAGCAAGAAGGATGCTAACAATAATGTAGCTTACTCAAAAAATGAAACAAAAGAGAGTCATGGAGGCAATGAAAAGAAAATTCATAAAAGAAAGCAGAAGAAAGTTCATAAGGAACCATAGAGAGGTAGGACAGTTTTGAAAGTAACTTGGGGAATTTGTCAATGCTTTAAAAAGAGAACAAATTGCTTTAAAATTTTTTTTGGAACATTTTATTCAATTAATTAATTTAGAATATTTTTCCATGGTTACAAGATTCATGTTCTTTCCCCTCCCCCCACCTCTTGTGCCACAGTGTATCAGTCTCTGTGTACAAGGTTCTCCTGGTTCTGCTCTTCTCACTCTGCATTAATTCCTGGAGGTCCTTGCAGTTCACATGGAATCCCTCCAGTTCATTATTCCTTTGAGCACAATAGTATTCCATCACCATCATGTACCACAATTTGTTCAGCCATTCCCCAATTGATGGGCATCCCCTCATTTTCCAATTTTTTTCCACCACAAAGAATGTAGTTATAAATATTTTCGTACACATATTTTCCCTTATGATCTAAAAAGAGAACAAATTGTAGGAAATAAAGACTCACAAATTCATATGCAATTAGCTTTTTTTTTTCATTTTACTGTGTATAAGGAAATTACTCATCCCCTTTTAGTATTGGTTAATGCAGAATAAAGAAATATGTAATGTTATAAAAAGAAAAGAAAGAAAGAAAAGAAACAATCTGGGAAGTAATGATAAGTCAGTGATGTGAGCACCAGTATTCAAACAAACTCTACTCTTTCCTGAGCCCTTTGCAGGCAACATTTTTGGTCATTACTGTATTATCCCCTGGGATGAAATGATTCTAGAGGGTGACCTGAATTTTTATGAGTAAAAATTTAGGTTTTGACCCATATTCATGGTATAGATTGATCTTCTCACTTTCTCTCAGTTTCTGTAGGAGTGTTCCCCAGCTTTAGTTTCTTTGAGTAGGAAGTGATTATCCCTAGTTGTCAATTAAGTAGCTAGTCCTTACAGAAAGTGTGAATGTTGAAGCTTGGATGGGAAGGACTCAGCTGCTAGTACAGTAGAGCCAACTTCTAAGCTGACCCCAATTTGAGGACTTAATAAAAAGCTTTTCTATGCTCTTCACCCTACACTCTCACACACAGATATATATACCTACTCTCTACTATCATCTCTGGGATTGAAAAGCTTTTTAAAAATGCTTTCAGTTGACTTGTAACAGCCCAGAAAAGTCCTAAAGCAAAAAACTGTTGTATGCATTTAAAGGCTACCAGCCCCAAATGGGGGATCTTCCTTTGTATTTGGCAATGGCTGGGGCCCCAGTGGTCCTCCCCTCAAGGGGATTCCATATGTCAATCTAGGGCTCTTTAGTAAGAAAAGGAAAAACCCTAACTCTTTCTACAGTAGTAGTCTGCCTATTCTTGAGCCCAGAGGCCCAGAAAATACCTTAGTTCTTTTTTTAAAAACCCTTACTTTCCATCTTAGAATCAATATTGGGTATTGATTCTAAGACAGAAGAGTGGTAAGGCAATGGGAGTTAAGTGACTTGCCCAGGGTCACATAGCTAGGAAGTATCTGAGATCAAATTTGAACCCAGAACCTCCCATCTCTGGGACTGACTCTCAATCCAATGAGCCACCCAGCTGTCCCCCATACCTTAGTTCTTGATGAAAAAAATCAAGTGTATAATATCCTCTAGTTCATCCCCTTCATTTTACAGGTAAAGGAACTGGAGTCCAGAAAAGTTAGATGAATTGTCCAAATTCACACAGCTAGTTCATGGCAGCATCAGGATTTCTATGGAAAAAATTTCACTGGGCAATAGAATTGACATCCAGGATTTCAACAAGCTGGACTGGTGGGCTTAATAAGATGAATTTGAATAGGGTTAAATGTTTGGTGTTTTGAGTTCAAACATAGAGTACAGAATTGGGAGTGGGGAAGAAGTCAGGGATATAAAATGTAGAAGTTGGTGTCAGAAATGCCTAGGGCCCTTTTGTGCACTGAAAACTCAATATAAATCAGCAGTGTGACATGGAAACAGCAAAATCCAAACCCAAACAGTCTTAGGCTCCTTAGAAGTATGATGTCCAGAGTCAGTCCACTTCTTCTTTTTTATTTAAAAACCCTTACCTTTTGTCTTGGAATCAATACTGTGTAATCAATACTGTGATTCCAAGGCAGAAGAGTGGTAAGGGCTAGGCAACGGAGTTAAGTGACTTGCCCAGAGTCACACAGCTGGTCAGATTTGAACCTAGGACCTCCCATCTCTAGGCCTGGCTCTCAATCCACTGAGCTACCCAGCTGCCCACTCTTCTTTATTTAAAATTAAAATCCTTTCACAAATCTTTGTGAATGGGGAAGGAAGAGAGCAAAAGACACAATTTGGATCTTGTGAATTTGGAAAATATATGTTAAAAATTATTATTACATTTTATTAAGAAAATAAAATATTTAAATTAAAACCCCTTCCCTCTGCCTTAGAATCAGTACTGTGTGTTGGTTCTAAGGCAAAGTGGTTAGGGTTAGGCAATGGGGGTTAAGTGACTTGCTCAGGGTCACATAGCTGGGGAGTGTCTGAGGTCAGATTTGAACCCAGGACCTCCTGTCTCTAGGCCTGGCTCTCAATCCACTGAGTCACTTAGCTGACCCCAGTTGGTTTATTTCTTAGAAGAGATACTGACAAATTGGAAGGTGACCAGGAGAGATAGGAAGCTAACAACTATTTCATTTAGAGACTGAAGGAAGTTTATGTATCCTGGAGAAAAGAAGAATTAGGGGTTGCTTACAAGCTTCAGCATATCCAGGAGAATAGGACAGTGAGGAAGATTCCAACCAGACCTTATGAGGAATAAGAAGTAGGAGAAACAATCATGGTTTTCAAACAGTTGGAGCATTAATAGGATTATAGCTAGAAAGGACCCTAAAGATCACGTACTCTAAACCTCACCTGCCTCATTTTTGCAAGTAAGGAAACAGACTCCAAACTTCAATGGCTTGCCCAGAATACTAAATGGCAGAGCCAGGATTTAAACCCAGAACCTCTGACTCCAAATCCATCGCTCATTTCACTGTATTATGTGATCTCCCTACTGACTGTCAAGTGGGAGAAAGAGTAGACTTGTCTTATGTGGCCCCAGAATTCAAATTAGTGAATGATAAGCGGCATGATAGCAAATTTTTGCTCAACAGAAGGAAAAACGAATGATTAGGATGGTCACGAGGTGTAATGGAGTGGCAGCAAGGTGGCTCAGTAGATGGAGAGCAAGGTCCAGAGATGGGAGATCCTGGGTCCTCAGACTCCTGCCTGTGTGACCCTGGGCAAGTCACTTAACCCCATTTGCCTAGCCCTTATTGTCTTCTGTTTTAGAATCAATATTTAGTAGTAATTTTAAGACAGAAACTAAGAGTTTGTTTTTTTTAAGTGTAATGAGGTGCCTTGAAGAGAGGTAGTAAAGTTTCTGTTGCTTTGGAAGTCTTTGCATTTCAAGAGATGATGCATGATCTGATCTAAGAGCTGGACTAAATGGCTCTCAAAGTTTTGCCCAGCTCTCTAAGATTTCATGATTCATAATTCAGGTTGATGAATAAACTCCAAATATTTCCCTTTTCCTTGACATCGAAGACTCTACTCCATCCAATCTTTTTGCACTATGACCCTGTCCTCACCATAGAACTGAATGTTCCAGGGTCTTGCCATTCGTTTCTTCCTTCCCTCATTTAGTAAAAAAATGGTTGCTGTCCGTTCAGTCAAACTGTCTGGGTTTTCAGTGAAGATATTGAGCATAGCGAGAGACATGGATGGAGTTGGGAGGCTAGAAGACACTTCTCTCCAACCATTGATTAGAATGGGGAGCTGGACACTGATCCCTTGAGCCTGGTTCTCCTCATCAGACTGTGAGACGGATCAGTCAGAGCCTCACCACTCGGAACAAGAGGGTGGCTTTTTGGCAGAGAACCCTGGCTCTGTTCATAGCCAAAGAAGCCCTGGGAAAGAACAGCCTTGTCGGAGGGATCTGTCCCCGCAGGCCCCTCTCCTGCCAGTCCTCCAGTTCTCATTCAAACATGCACATGCAGGCAGGCACGCACACAGCTCTCTGGGTGTTCAGGCAGTTAAGAAACTGGTGGGTTCATTCCAGGGCAGCAGCCTTGGAGGACAGGGGGAGGATAGAGCCTCAGAAATGCATGACCGACCGCACAGGCTGATTACTGAGAAAAACCCAGCTAGGAGGTTCCCAACACTCATTGCAGGGGATTTTTCAAGAAGAGTCTTGCTAATAGCCCTGATTTTTAAGAGATCACAAGCTTCTCCATTTGACCGTGAGTCAGTTCTTTCCCAGCTGATGCAGGGGAAAAGATGTGTTATTGATGAGTGCCAGGAGATAACTCAGATTGGATGGGTGGTTTGTGGGTTACAGACTAGAAGTGGGGAATAGCAAGGCTGGAAAAAGAATGTGCCAGCAAAAAGATCATGGCAGTAGTTTGGTGCATAGTTGTTTGGGCTGGAGGAGGGCTACCAGGAGAGGTGACAGATAGTGGACCATAAGCACTATCTATTTCCATTTTAGTTCTTTGGAGCTGGGGGGACACCTTTGGCCCCCACTACTTATGGCTCTGTGAATACCTCTACTCCTAGCTTCCTGCCACCAATAAGGATCTCCTTTCCCTCCAAAAATGAGAATAATAAAAGTAATACTACATACCTCATAGGAATACTGTGAAGAAAATCCTTTGTAAAACACATTTTTGGTCCAGACCAACCTATGATTTCATTGGCATCTGGAGCTCTCAGTATGGAAACTACACAGCAATGCAGATTTGCTACTATTCTGTACCTTATAGTCTGAGAGAGATGCCTTACACATGAAGAATTAGGAGTCTAGCTCAGGGCCACACAGAAGTCACGCAGAGTATGTGGCAAAGAATCTAAGTGGTCCTGACTCTAGGGCTAGGTTTCTATCCACCAAGTTAGCCTGTCACTCTTCTAAAATGAAACATGGCATAGAAACATGGTAAGTTATTACATTTTCATTTATCAGATTCAGCGCCCCCTGCTAGAATGTCAAAATCTTCTCGATTCCGATTTTGTCATCTAGTGTGTCTCGTGCAATTCACATATTTGAAAGATACGTCAAACCTATCTTCATCTAAATCACTGATATAAAAACTGAATAGAATAGAGTCAAGAAGAGAGCTCTGGAGCACGTGATTCAAGTTGATACCAGTTTATTAATTAACACTCTTTGACATCAGTCAAACAACCAATTCCTGAATCCACCTGACTGTAGGTGATACAAATGTAAGCTGTGGGTGTGATTGGTGGGTCACAGTAACCTTCGGGGTCCTGCTTTAGCAGTAATAGCCCAAATCTGACATGTGTTGCTTTCCCTAAACCTACAAGAAAGCTGGATGTCACCTTATTCAACCAACAGAGGGATGTAATCTATAATTTATCCACCAGATGGAGATCTACTCCATTCACCAGCCTAGAGGTCTTGGTTTAGTCCTGTCAAACATGCCTAGGAGTGGCTCCTGTCCCTCCCACTGAAATCCCCACTGTCTAAGTGGTGAGCAGTTAAAAAACAAAAACAAAAACAAAAGTTAACTGAAATTTGGATTTGTGCCAGGAAAGAAAGAGGACCAATTGTTAGAAATATTATGAAGGGTCACAACAGCAGGCACGCTGGGCTGGCATCTATCTACACACATAGCCAGCCTGAAGTACTCAGTTCCAAGAACAAAGGGAAAAGGCAAAAAACAGCAAAGAAACACGTGCACCTTGAATCTTGCTATATATATATATACGTCTATCCTCTTACATCCCTTCATCCTGTTGTGAGAAGTTAGCTTTATGAAGTTAAGTTGTCGCCCCAGTAAGGAGGAGAGAATCTGAGGGAGACAAATCAATCCTTGGAGGCATTGGTGTTACCCAAATCACCATCATCCTGGTATCTGGGATAATTCGTAATTCAAGAGAATAATGGCTTCATTTATTATCTCTATGCAGATATCTCCCAAATCTGTATATTCAACCCACATCTCTCTTCTGAACTCTAGTCCCACATTTTTTTTAAAAACATTATTTTATTTGGTCGTTTTCATACATTATTCACTGGAAACAAAGATCATTTTCTTTTCCTCCCCCCCGCGTTTCCCTCTCCCATAGCCGACGCATGATTCCACTGGTTATCACATGTGTTCTTGACTTGAACCCATTTCCCTGTTGTTGGAATTTGCATTAGAGTGTTCATTTAGAGTCTCTCCTCAGTCTTATCTCCTCCAACCCTGTAGTCAAGCAGTTGCTTTTCCTCAGTGTTTTTACTCCCACAGTTTATCCTCTGCTTGTGGATAGTATTTTTTTTAGATCCCTGCAGATTGTTCAGGGACATTGCATTGATACTAATGGAGAAGTCCATCACCTTTGATTGTATCACAGTGTATCAGTCTCTGTGTATAATGTTCTCCTGGTTCTGCTCCTTTCGCTCTGCATCACTTCCTGGAGGTTGTTCCAGTCTCCATGGAATTCCTCCACTTTATTATTCCTTTTAGCACAATAGTATTCCATCACCAACATATACCACAGTTTGTTCAGCCATTCCCCAATTGAAGGGCATCCCCTCATTTTCCAGTTTTTGGCCACCACAAAGAGCGCAGCTATGAATATTCTTGAACAAGTCTTTTTCCTTATTATCTCTTTGGGGTACAAGCCCAGCAGTGCTATAGCTGGATCAAAGGGCAGACAGTCTTTTATCACCCTTTGGGCATAGTTCCAAATTGCCCTCCAGAATGGTTCAGTCCCACATTTTAAACTGAATGTTCCATAGGCATCTCAAACTTAATGTCTAAAATGAGCTCATTTATATGTCCCTTCTCCCACAAACTCATCCTTCTTCTGAACTTGGCTATTATTGCTTTTTGATTTCCCAATTTTTTTTCATTTACATGTAGAAACAATTTTTGACATTTTAAAATTCAGATTTTCTCTCCCTCCCCTTTCCCTAAAGCAGTGAATAGTCTGATATACATTATACCCATGCTTTTATGTAAAATGTATTTCCATATATCACACATATAATAGAAATCTCATGAAGGAAATATAGTAGATGATGGCATGCTTTGATCTTCACTCAGATTCCAACAGTTCCTTTGACTTATCTATTATTGTTGAGGCTCTGATTACTTTTTTGTTACCCTAATTACCCAGGCTCTGATACTTTTTTGTTATCCTTGTTCTTCAGTTTCACCAGGGATCTACTGACAGATGTTTAACAAGCAGCTCCCCCTCCCCCCCAAAAGCAAGAATCTTCAAAATAAAAAACATCCCCATGATACACTTTCAAATCTAACCATTTCTACTTATGACCAAGAATGTTATCCACCTCCAGAGAAAGAATTGTTGGAGTTAGAAAGCAGATCAAAGCATTCTATGGTTTTATTTGGGCATTTTGGTTTTATAGGGGTATTCTTTTATAACAATGACCAATATGGAAGTATATTTTGCATATATAACAGATCAAATTGCTTACCATCTCCAAGAGATGGGGAAGGAAGGGAAAGAGGGAGGGAAACAGTTTAGATCTTATAATTTGGGAAAATAAAATGTCTTTGAATTTAAAAATAAATGCAACCTTTTCTTCATCGCTTTCTTAAAACTAGATAATCTGCAAAACGATAAATGAAGCCCTGATTTGTAATGTCTGTCAATTTCCAAGGTGTAAATGTCTTCACTGAAAATTGATCACTGGCTCCATAGAGCCTGCTTGACCTGATTTTAGTACACTATATCCCATGATTAATTGGTTGCCTAATCTTGTTCTTTCTATTTCCACAACACCTCTTGAAATGACTTCTGCCAATTACATAGCCATCACTCTAGTTTGATCCTTCATCACTTCTCACCTGGACTATTAGAATTAGGCACCTAATTGGCTTCCCTATCTTGTCTCTTCTCTCAGACATATTATTGTTGTATAACCACCTCTGAGCCCAAGTTTCCTTAACTGTAACAGTCAGATAATAGCACCTATTTCACTGGATTGTTAGGAGGACGGAACGAGACAATATATGTAAAGAGTTTTGCAAAGCTCCAAACACTCTATAAAAATGATTATTTTTAATCATAAAACATGATAAATTTAAGAATAAAATATAAAAATATAAGCAAATATTCACAATAAAATGCAATAAAACAAAAAAGTTGTATATTTATAATACAAATATACCCAATTATAAACACAAATATGTATATGTTTATAGTAAAGCAAAATAAACATAAAATTAAAAGTATTGCTATATTTATAATAATAACATACTATAAATACCAATATTTGCATGTTTATAATAAAATATAAACACAAATCTTTATAATAAAATAAATATTAAATAAATAATATAAATAAATAAATAAAATACCACTTTAATTTTATAATTGTTAATATATTAATATTTTATAATATAATAAACATTATTTTATTTGATTATATAATAAGTACATAAAATAATAATTAATAAGCAGGAAGGGTCAAATACAAACTCTTCTATTTATTGTTTAAACCCTTTATCTTCTATATTGAACATAACTTTCTAGCTATATCCTATATTACTTACTTCACCTACTGTATGATCTAGCCAAATCAGTCTTTTCTCCATTTCTCACACAGGATATCCCCATTCATTTCCAGTCTCCCTCCTGTGCACAAGTTGCACCCCCTGCTTGGAGTCCATTTCACCTCTGACTCTTAGAAGCCCTCATTTCCTTAAAAGCTCCATGAGGGTTAAGCACCATCTTCTACTGACCCTTCAAGAGTTAGTGTCTTATCCCTCCCCTGCCCTAATTACCTTGTTTTTATTTTGCGTGTAATTATATATGTATGTGTTGTCTCCTTATTGAATGTGAGCTTGTAGGCAAAGACTGTCATTTTTGTCTTTGTACCCCCAGGGCCTGGCACATGACTATGTGCATAATAATAAATATTATTTTTATAGCAATTATTATGTGCCAGTCATTGTGCTAGATCCTCACAACTACCCTGGGAAATAGATGCTTTTATTCTCCTCATTTTATAGATGAAGAAACTGAAGTAAAGAGAAATTAAGTGACTTGCCCAGGGACACACCACTAGGTAGTATCTGAGGCTGAAATTTGAACTCAGGTCTTCCTGACTCCATGTCCAACACTCTGATTCATTGCAAAGCTTGACTGCCCCTAAATACTTGCTGATTGATTGGCTTCCAACCTAGGGAATAGGGAATTCTGAAGGCTGTAGACATTTTGCAAGGGATAATGAGATTATAGCTCTGGAGTAGGAAGGGATCTCAGAGGTCATCTAGTTCAATCCTCTTCTTTTGCGGATGAAAAAGTCTCAGGTCCAAGGAAGTCATAACTTACCTAAGGTCACAGAGGTGGTAAATGTCTTTCTGCTATCGCACATTCCTGCATGTTAATCTACAAATGGGCAAACATACTTTCATAGACTAAATATATATATGGCACATTTTGTCACTTCTTAAAATGTATGTCTATAATGAAATAGATGTATAAACTATTTACAATAAAATATAAATTCATTTAAAATTATTATTGAATTGGCAGGTTTTTGTCATTCTGTATTTTTCCATTACGGGATACTAAGAGAACAACTGCTATTATTAAAGGAGGAGTCTTTGAGATTTCATGTTAAAAATAGTGTGCTCAGAGACATAACTAAAAATATTTTCACAGGTTAGGGAAGGGGTATAGCAAAACATTTGACTGATGGGAGATGGAAAGGAGCAGCTCGATGGTACAAAGGATAGAGTGCTAGGCTTGTTGTAACTGCCTGTGGTTACAAATTAATATTTTCTTGGGTGGACACGTGAGAAGGAGATTGGAAACTAAGGGATAATGAGTATGGAGGAAAGGAAGAGGAAAGGAGAAATAAAGAGAGAAAGCACAACAAAGAAATAAAGACTCAGAGACAAAGAGTTTAAAAAAAGTGGGCTCCAGCAGCTCTTCAGATGATGGTGATGTGTGAGAGAGAGAGCTGCTCATGGTCCCATTCTTTTGTCGTAAAATCTAGGAATTTGGAATGGGAGGTAACTAAGGATCATGACATGGTATAGGATTTCACATTGGTTCAATTGACAATCACGTAATCAAAGAGGAGGAAATTAATCAAACATGTGACTTATTAATGTGGTCTAACAAGGAGGTAGCTAGTACCTGGTGGCAGGAATTCTTGCCCAGGAATTCTTTTGACCTTTCGACTGAAGATTTGGAAATACAATGATCAATAAGTAATAGGACCATGTGCCTGGTATATGAGCACTTAGGTTACAATATCAATACATCAATAATACTTGCAACTTAAGAATATACCTGGGATGCTACACTTGTAATCCGGAAGATATCTTTGTGAGTTCAAATTCAGTCTCAGATACTAGCTGTGTAATCCTATACAAGTCATTTAACATTGTTTGCCTTAGTTTCCTCATCTGTAAAATGAGCTGGAGAAGGAAATGACAAACCACCCTGTATCTTTGCTAAGAAAACCTCAGATGGGGTCATGAAGAGTTGGATACTACTTTTTTTAAAAATGACCAAAAATGGCAACAACATCTCTCCATCATATATTCTTCAGTCCAGTGACACTGGTTTCCTTTCAGTTCCAGGAATAAGGTGCTCCATCTTTTGACTCTATGCATTTTCTCTGCCTGTCCCCCATACCTGGAGTTTTTTGTTTCTTCTTCTTGGCCTTCTGGCTTCCATGGCTTACTTTCCATCCATCCACCCATCAATCAATCAACATTTATTAAGCACCTACTATGTGCCAGGCACTAATTGTTTTAATTCTCACCTAAATGCTTTAAAAATGCTTTAAAAAGCCTTTTCCAACTCTTGTAAAAAATAGACTCGAACCCTTGCTCCACTTCCCCAGAATGCTTTGTAATCTCACACAATTCTGAGGTGGGCGAGATTGAGAAGGGATTTAACCTGATTGCAAAGGCTTTTGAGAGCTCTCTTGGACTTCCGTTTTGGGGCAGACGTGGCTCTTTCCATAATGTAGGTGAGGTCTTGTCTAGGCCTCTGGCCTAGGCACGTGTTTTTTCTTACTTGTATATTCTTAAATTCTCAACCTTTAATAATGGACTTCCATTTTGGGGCAGACGTGGCTCTTTCCATAATGTAGGTGAGGTCTTGTCTAGGCCTCCCTGGCCTAGGCATGTTTTCCTTATCCTGTATTTTCTTTTAATCCTTAAATTTTAATAAACCTCTAAAAATATAATACTCCTTGTAGAGAGAAACTAATTTCTACCTGCCTCAGTCTCCCCTAAATTTTAACTGTTACAGATGGCGACCACAAAGGGATGAGAACTTCTCAAATTTTTTAGCCTAGATAATTATTTTTTTAAGCCACGTTTCTCCAAGATGCTTTTTAGAAAACCATCTTGATCAGGTCCTGCCTATGGCCCTCTCCGGCTCTTGCTTCTGCTCCTGGCCTCTCACCTGGTGCCCGAACTCCCGGCCCTCCCCACCCTGCGGTCTTTCTCTCGCTCACCTGGCCCACCTGATTCAACCAAGATTGCAATCACCTGATGACCTGCCTGCCCAACAAACTCAGTTCCTTGGAGCAGATTGCTTGGGACTCATTTCTATCAGCTGGTAACAAAACAGGGGTATTGGCTCCACGTGGGCAGCCTGGGCTCCACGTGGACTAGGGCAGGAGGAGGGATCATAGCAGGGAAGAGAGAAAGGGAGAGGAGAAGAAACAGATTTTTCAAACAGAAACTTAATAGCAATGGGCTGTTTAAAAGGATACCTTTTGACTCTTCTGGTAATTTCATTGACTTCACCTGCCTGTCAGGGAGCAGGCTCAGCCCAAAGATTCAACTTTAACTTTGAAGGGGCAAATGGGTGGCTCAGCGAACTGGGAGCCAGGCCCAGAGACGGAGGGTCTATAGTTGAAATCTGGCCTGAGACACTTCATGGCCATGTGGCCTGGAGCAGATCGCTCAGACCCCATTGCCTAGCCCTTACCACTCTACCTTCAGACAATAGACATTTAAATGGATAATTAATTAAAAGAAAAAAAAACACAACTAAAGAACTTCAAAGAGACTAAAGGATAAATTTTGAGGCATTTCAAACTCCAATGGTTTATAAAAATCTCTGTATTCTATTGCATTTTTTGTTTAAGGTTTAACTTTGTGATTTTAAGTTCATATATTACTGGATTCAATACTCAGTTACACTGAAGGTTGATTGAATTTATTTTGAATGTACTGAGTTTTGAAATTCTGTTGTTTTTCCCCTATAACTGTGCTGAACAAATATTATTGTAAATAAGCCCATATATGAAAAAACAAAACAAAACAGCTTTTTTCTATTTTTGCCTTTGTCACCTAGAGATGGACTTCAGAACTGGTTACAATTGTATAACAACTTTGGAAAATTAATGTGCTAAATATCTCAACTGATTTTAAGGGTTTTTTAAATATGATTTTTGGAAAATTTTTTTTAACAATCTCTGGTTATTTTTGCCTGCCCCTACCACGAGGTAAGGCCAATTGTAGCTGAAGTGAAATGCATTTTATAACCCCCAATCTTTCTGCATTTCTAAATATGTGAATGGAAGTTGGGCAGTTAATCTCAGGGCATTTGTACCCCTAAAAAGCCTCCAAAAAATGGAGCACCCCTTTGTTTATACTCTTCAGCTCACTATTTTACTTCCACCAGAATGATATATAGATTTCTTGATTATGTTCTAAACCCAAAATGAGTTTTACTTTGTTTTAAAAATATGTTTAATTACCAAGGTTGAAAGATTGCTACATTTCTAAAAAACGTGTGACAAATGTCCATCAATTCATAGGTTTTTTAAAAAAATGCCATACAGCAACTTATGTGAAATATGATAGTATGTTTGTTTGCTATTGTAATTAATTGGGCTATTGAGAATTTTGGGGATATTGATATCTACATATTTGTACTACTGTATTTAAAAAAAATGCCTTCACTCACAGTAGATCATGGCCAGATACAAACAGGAAATGGATCTCATTTTTGGTGAGAAAGCCTTGTATTCTATATTTTCTTAGCTGACACAGTGTGTCAATGATTATAAGCTATATTTTTGAATTTTAAAGCTCTTTTATTATTATATTTTTCTTGCATGTGCAATATACTTTTTTAGTTTTTTTCTCTCTTTTTTATATTTCAAGCACATGTCACCAGCCTTGATTTTCTTTAACCTTTTGATTTTGCAGTACTACAAGTTTAAGATACATTTGCCAATGCATAACCCAAAAAAAGCTAGACTATAAAAACGATGCCACTAATTATTTAAATAAATTATGGTACTTTGCTTAATGATTCTGTCTGATTCCAGGACAAGATATACACACAAGAGCTATTGCACAGAGCCAAAGAAAAGCCAATCCAGTATGGATTGATGCACTTCTAGGCCAATACAAAGGACTTGAACCTAGTGTGAAGACTCGAGGTTACTGTGTTTATCATTGCTAGACATAGGCTTTCCTTGTGTCCACACTCACTCTGAAAATACTCACAGATGAGTATCCCCGAAACTTTGGCTCATATAATCTGGTCCCTTTTCTGCCTTTCATAGTGTGGTACTTTTCTGTAGACCTGGCTATTGACTGGGTAAATGCATCATTTTGATTGGGCCCTGATAGAAGGACCTGTTATAGATTTATTTTTCTTTTACTTGAAATTTTTACACATAAGACTTTGATAGTCTATATTTTCATCCAGAAATTTTTTCTTTTCTTTTGGATCTTTCTGATGTTTTTTTTTTAAATTTCTCTTGCCAATTGATTCATATACCTCATACCTCAGCCATGCATCCCTAAGTGATTCTGTATTTGTCAATCACCCTCTTAATGGGGGGAATGTAAAAAATATCATTATTTAAATTGCAAAGTTTAAATTCCTTTTGAGAAGAGTTTTAGGTAAAGAAGATGCTACCTCTCTGAATCCAGAACTGAACTGTTGGAGAAGATACTATGAAGAAGCCTCCAGACCAGCCAGATGCACAAAAATTGAACTTTGGGTGTAGTTGATTGACCATTTATTTGTATGTATACTTTTATGCCAAAGGGGACTGCCCCCTAACTGGCTTTTTGTCAATGCGTTTCAGCAATTATTGGTTTTATTCTTTTTTTCTCTTATCCTCAAATTATTGTAATCTTTAAATTGATTATGTTTTCATGATCCTTTGGAAAAAAATTAATTTTTTTCAAATGCTCAAATGGGGAATGTAAAAAATAGATTCAAACTCTGGACTTCAATTCCCACAAGCCTTTGCTCCACTTCCCCAGAATGCTTTGTAATCTCACACAATTCTGAGGTGGGCGAGATTGAGAAGGGATTTAACCTGATTGCAAAGGCTTTTGAGAGCTCTCTTGGACTTCCGTTTTGGGGCAGACGTGGCTCTTTCCATAATGTAGGTGAGGTCTTGTCTAGGCCTCCCTGGCCTAGGCATGTTTTCTTTATCCTGTATTTTCTTTTAATCCTTAACTTTTAATAAACCTCTAAAAATATAATACTCCTTGTAGAGAGAAACTAATTTCTACCTGCCTCAGTCTCCCCTAAATTTTAACTGTTACACTCTTCTTAATTCTAGTGCCTTCTTTCTTTTAACTATTCCTTACTCATCTTCTGTTGGATATTCAGGGAGAACTGGCACGTCTAATCTGAGGGTTTACTTACTGATGAGGTGCTCATCCCCCTTTGGTGTCTACTTTCACCCAACTCTCAATGGTGACTCCAAGAAGTGTAATGGTGAAAATTTCACCTTTTTAAGATTGATGTAATATTGAACAATGGCCGCCAAGGAATTTACTTATGAAATTTCTAAAATGAAACACTCAAGTCAGAATGGAGTTTATGGAGGTTTAATCACAATGGGAGTAGGGAAAGGAGAGGGAGAGAAGGAGAGAAGAGAAAAGGGAAAGGGGCTACTCAACCTCTGACCAAGGCAGAGGGAGTTTTAGGCCCAAAGGGCCAAGGTGGAAAGAATCAGTCCTTATCTGAAAGGATCTGAAGGAAAGCTGTCTGCGGGCGTCCTCCCTGTCCAAGCTCCTAACACCCACTCGTGTCTAGTTCTCTCCACAGGAAGAGAGCGAATTCCAGAGACTGTTCCCTACCTCACTTCCTGTGTCTCACAAGTGCCAATGGTTGGCTCTAGCTTGGCTTAGGACAGCCCAGGTGGGCAGTTAGTTATTTCTGATTTGTCATTGACTAGCACATGCCCGTGTAGTGTGGGTGTGCACAATTTTTGGGTGCTAAACCAAGATGGAGACTTTTAAAATTCACAGAAGCCATAGCATGTTCAGCAGCCATATCCCAGTAAAACCATCTACAGAATAAGGGGCAACACAATTTGGGGAGTGAGGGTGCAAAGGAGAGTGGGAGAGATCAAAAAGGTTCTCTGAGGAACAAGAATCAACAAGAGCCCCTAAAATGTTTGCATGGCTTCTTGCTTTCTCCCTATTAAATTGTGAAGGTCCTAGACTTGCTCTTAAAAGAAATACCTATTAAAGAATGGGGTGTGCTATTATGCTCTATTTTTAACTGAAGGGTCCAGGTCCTACTCTACCTCCCAGAGTTGTTGGAGATAATATTTGTAAAGTATTTAGTATAGTGCCTTGCACATAGTAGGTGTTATAGATCCCCTTCCCTCTCCCCTCCCCCCAGTCACATTTTCATTTACACAGTGGGGGAAAAAGTCTCAATTCAGCCTGTGGAAATTACTGCTCTGGTTTGCAAACTTGAAGAGATTGAGAGCCATTCTATTGAGATGATATCTGAAGTCTCTTCTAGCTCCAAAATCTTACAATCCTATAAAGGAGGTAATAAAGTGCACAAAGTTTTCATCCTCACTTTCTCTTCCAGAGTCAGTGAAGTCCAGACAAAAATCAGGAAAAAATTGGCACAAGGTTAAACAGGCGGAAATCAGGCTAATCAGAGCCATTACAGACGGAACTATTGAAGTCCAGGCTTGAGATGTGTATGGAGCAGTATCTTTTCTTGGAGCTCCTACTCAGTTTCTGGGAGAATTCCTTTGTGAAGCAAGTGTGCCAAGTGGGAGGGTCAGTCTCCTCCTTGGCTCTTGGAACACAAAGTGTGCCTTGGACAGGCTCCTGCCCCTGCAGGCCCCCACCCAAGCTCTTGGGGAGTCCTGGGAATGACCTTTATTCCAAGAAGTGTAAAAGAGTTTCCGAAAAGCCATAACGGAGCAGACGAAGCTAGAGAAACGGCACCGTTAGCCAGGCTTTAGGGAGTGAGGAAAGTCTACTTAGGCTCTTCTGCCAGCCCTGTCGTTGGCTTTGTCCTTGACCTGGGACAGTCATAGTGGCACTAAGGCTCCTTTCCCCCATATCTGGAGGGAGCCTTGCCGCGCTCATAGGATTTAATGGATGGATGGGAGAAGGCAGGCATCTGTAAGACTGCCACCTACATAGAAGGATTGTCCCCAAAGCCCAATTTCATAACCTTGAAGTGACACACTAGGCTGGGTCAGAGGCAGGGTATCAAAACCCCAGGCTCGGGATGATCGAGCGGCTGTACCGAACCTCTGCTCCAAGATAAATACGAATTTCCCAGCACTCTTCCTCCCACCCACTAAGCCGCAGGCCCTTGAATTTGGGTGGGTCTTCATCCAAGCCAGCAGTCCTTAAATCAGTGAAGGCGAAGAAAGGTGGGAACACACCCTGAGAAGTGAACTCTTTTCTTTCCCAGATGCTCAGAGAAGGTGATCGACTTCCCGGAGGTCACACAGCACCTGGAGTTTAACTAGGGCTTTGAGATCCTCTCCGTCTCTTGATCACCTTTTCCAGTATTCTAGAGAATCTAGAGGAGACAGGGGACCTGGAGTTTGGGAAAGATAGAGGAGGGTGTGGCAAGAAAGGGGCGGTGGGCACTGAAGATGATAGAGCAAAGGGTGTGAAAGAGAAGTTGGCTCCGCCTCTAGAAAGGGAGGCCTGCGGTGGCTCCGCCCCTACCCCTCCGCCCCGCCCTAGGAAGTTCCGCCCCCTAGGAGCGCTCTCTTCCTCGAGGAGTAGATTGGCTGGCGCCCTTGCGTGCACACGTTCCGTCGTGGGGTGGGTTCGGAGGGTTGCGTCGCCTCCGCCCCCCTCCCGGGCCTCACCGCCTCACCGCCGCCGCCGCCGCCGCTGTACGCAGCGCCCCTCCCCCTCACCCCGTGCAGGCCGCAGCCGGGGCCTCCAGTGGATCGCGCGGCCGCTCTAAGTCCCTCGGGAGCCGCTTTAGCTAGAGGCCCTGCTCGTGTCGGGGAGAAGATGGCGGCTTCGCTTCAGCCTAGCCCGTGGAAGCTGCTCGTGGCTGTGCTCGCGTCGGGGCCGCTGCTCCGGCTCCTCCTCCTCTTTCAGACTGTTCTGCTCCTCCTGCCTGCCGCCGCCACCCGGGCGGGCCTCTGTCCCGTGCCCTGCTCCTGCTCTTTCCCGCTGCTCGACTGCAGCTGGAGGAAACCGGACTGGAGGGCGCTCTCAGGCCCTCTGCCTCCCGGTACCACCAGCCTGTGAGTGTGCGGGCCCGGGGCGGGGGATGACGACCAATGAACAGGGGATCTCTATGCAGGGGGTGGGGGGGAAGGGCAGCACCCCCATGGAGAGGAATAGCCCTTATGGAGAGAAGGGGAGAAAAGGAGGCATTCCTACAGAGAAGAGAGGGCACCCCATGGAGAGGTGGGAGGGGGAAAGAGGGAGAACTCCCCATGGAGGGAGAGGAAGGGGATACCTCCGAGGAGAGGGAGGGAAGGGAACATTGCTTCTAGAGAGGAGAGGAGAAAGGGGGCATCTCCTAGAGAGGACGACTGAGAGGACACCCTCATGAAGGGGAGAGAGACACCCCTTGAGAACAAGGGGAGGGGAGCGTCCCAAGGAAAAGGGGGAGGGAACACCCCACTCATGGACTGCAGGGGAAGGACATACCTGAGCATCAGAGAGGGAGTGTCGTGGGGTGTCTAGGGGTCAGAAACTAACAAGACAACAGAAACACCGTGTGGTAGTAGATTTTGAACAATTGCTATTAGAAGCTGAATCCTGAATGGTTGGGGTTCACTTGGTCTTTCCTTCTGCAGCCACTTTCTCTGTTCTGAAAGTTCCAGAGAAAGAAGGGGGGGGGGAATAAATTTGTGGTCGAGGTCGTCTAGAAAACACTTCAACCTCCCTCCACCTCTAAAAAGCATTCCCAGGATTTTGGGTTAGACTGTGACTTTGGAGTGAGTAGTGGGTGTGAAACATCTGATCCCTTGTTCTTTTTTGGTTTCCTGGAATCATAATGCAGAACAAACATCAGGATAGGTGTTAGTCCTATTAGTTATTCCTAAGGTTGTGATAAAAGTATTTTCAATACATTTCCATCCCCTTTCCCTATGTCTTTTATAATTGTATGAAAGAAAATAAAAACCTTAGATGAAACTACTTGACTTTTGGCTATTCTTCACATAAGTATGACAATGGCATCTGGAGAGCTCACTAACCTGACTCAGAGAGGATCAGCATTAGGTATTAAGTGCTGCAATTATGGGCCTTTTAAAATGACTACTAATATTCAGTTATTTCTTTGCCGCTAGTTTTGGTTGAATTCTCATAGTTTACTCTTAGTCAAAGTAGAAAGTTAGGCAGTGATAAAAGTTTCAAATTCTGGGGTTCTAAGAAGCAAAAGATGAGGAGAATCTCTTCTAATAGCAAAATATCCAGTTAAAAGTCCTTGTGGAACTCAGATGTTGCTTGCTGTTAAAGAAAGAAACCAGTGCTTGTTAAATGCTTACTATGTACCTGCCTCTGTGCTGCTAAATAAATAAAGAGAGCTTATGGTCAGTCTCTTCTTTTCTCTTCCCTCCTGCAAATGGAGGAACATTTTTAAATGACCAAATAATAAAGCATCCCCAGTAGTGCTGGTTATTCTGTGTTCTTTGGACATGGAGTGACACTTGTGGCTGATTCAGTGTCTATAGTCTTATGCATATATAGTTTAAAAAAATTATTAGAATGCAGCAAAATCCAAAGTCAGCACATGTTCTTAAGCATTGACTAGAGCTTTCTAAGTATTTATTGTTGATCTAGTGTTGATGTGTTTGCCTCTTCATGACCCCATTTGGGGTTCTTGCGGAAATACTGGAGGGGCTTGCCATTTCCTTCTTTCATTTTGCAGATGAGGAAACTGAGGGAAATATGTTAAGTGTCTTGCCCAGAGGTCACAAAGCTGTCTGAGGCCAGATTTGAACTGGGAAAGATGAGTCTTCCTGATTCCAGACCCAGCAGTATCTACTATGCCACTTAGCTGCCCTGCAAAGATGTTTCTTTCTTCCCTCTCTTCTTCCCTTCCTTTCTCTCCCTTCCCTTTCCTTCTTAGAATTGGTCCTGAATATCAATTCCCAGGCAGAAGACTAGGCAAGGACTAGGAGATTGAGGTTGTGACTTGCCTAGGGTGGAACAGCTAGGAAGTGCCCAAGGTCACATTTTAACCCCAAACCTCCTGTCTTAAAGCCTGGCTCTATCCACTGCACTACCTAGCTGCCCCCTGCAAGGATTTCTTAATATTTTCTGATTATGATGGAATGATATGTGGTCTAGCCTTCAAAGTAGCAAGGTTACATCCAGCCTTAATTGTAACATATGTGTTTCCTTTTAAAAAGTATTGTGTGTGGGGTGTATTTAAAAATAGTTTCATTTGAGCTACACTCTGTATCCAAATTTGGTTTTCATTTCGTGACTTAGTGTTGGCCTGTGGGGTGATAGCTTTTATAGAAATATAATGAAATTGACATTTAGTTATTCAAACCTCTTTGAGAAGAATCTTGCCATAAAAATGGGATTGTAATAAGGTCTTATAGTAGAGTTACACTCTTAGAATATAAAAAAAGTAGATCTTTTAATATATTTTTTAGTACTTGCCAGATATATAACTATTATTAGTCAAATAGATTTTTTTAAAAATTAGAATTTTATTCAATAGATGTATCATGTGTGAATTACAGATGCAATTAGACTTTAGATATTCATTCTTGTAGCCACTAAGAAGAAAAGGCCTTCTAAATTTTGTGACCCTGAACAAAATCTCTCATAAAGAAGTTACTTTTTTTTTTTAAGCAGAGTATTTCAAATAGCGGTCTAGTTTCAGTTTTTCTTGGCCTAGAACCTAAAGTTTTATTTTGCTATAGTAACTGATTACTATTTGTAGAATTAAAAAAATTATATATAAATTTCTATTATTGTTTGTTTCTCTACATTCCTACATAATCGAAAGTTATTTGCATTTTTTTTTACCTTACAATAGTTTGGAATAAGATAGAGACCCTTAAAGGATAATACAATAGAAAGAGCACTGATTTGAGAGTGAAAGGTCCTGGATTCAAAATTCATTTGCGATACTTATTTCCTGTGTGACCCAGAGCCTTCAGTTTACATGGGTAACTTCCCTGGACCTCAATTTCCTCATCTGTAAAATGAGAGTTTGACCAGATAACTTCTCAGTTCCCTTCCAACACTAATCCTATAATTCCCCCCCCCACCCCCCCAAAACCAGGTCAGTTCACCCTTTGTGTAAACTCCATTGATATAGATTGGAAGGTCCTTAGTAGTTTATATTCTTAGAGAGGTGCCTAGCATACTTGAGAGTTTAAGTGATTTACTTGTAGTACATGCATGCTCTTCCTATTTGTTGAACACCTGAGGTTTTGTCAAACACTTTCTTCACCACAGTTCCTGTGTGGTTGATAGAACAGGTATTTTTATTCTCATTTTATAGGTGACTATGGGAAAGAGAGATTGGGACTTGCCCACAATTACACAGCTAATAAATATATAACTGAATTTAGGCATTCTATATACTATGGATTAACCATTTTATAGTAACTGATTTGAATTTATCACTTTCTCTTTTGCCTTGTTTTCACTGTTTGTAGTGAGCTTGGGATTTCATCAGCATCTGATCTCTGCCTTCTTTGCAAATTAAGTACTGGAGAGTTATTCCAGTGTAGTTAGAGGTTAAATTACTTCTTCTGGGGTCACATAGCCAGGACTATCAGAAATAGGATTTGAATCCAGTCTGTCTTTGTATCCATTATATTATTAAATTTCCTCTATCAATTAAATCATAGGACCAGTCCCTGTCACTATCCACTTTGTCATCTATATCAGAGCCATTGTTAATGTTTTCTTAATGAGGTGAACTACAGAATTCTGGGTATGTTTCTAGAGATGATGATCTGAATTCAGATCATTATTAATTGTGTGGAAATTAATATTGAGCTCTCTAAGAACCCTGAGTCATCTTCCATTCACTTCTGTGATATACACAGAACCATATCAATGCACATGACTTAGATTCCCATCTTTAAAAAGCAGGTAATTCAGCAATTCATTCTATTCTATCTTTTGTATGTGTGAGGATAACAGTACTCTCATTTGCAAAATATTTCTGAGGTTTTAGAAGGATAATATGGTAGGGGAACCTGGGCCTTCAGGTTCTATATTCTTTATTTTTCTGAAAATGAACTTTACTCTTCTTGTGCAGAGATACAGGAAATAAAGTTAGTGAATAATAAAGTTTCTTAAGAATGTAGCTTGCTATAACACTTGACATTCAGTTTTCCATTGCAAGATAATCCAGTTGACCTTAAGTTCTGCTTGGGAAAAAATTACTTCAGATTTAACAAATATTTTCTAAGCTTTCATACATTTATTAGGCACTGGGAATAAGCAGTTATATGGCTCATTGGATTGAGAGCAAGGCCTAGAGATGGGAGGTCCTGGGTTCAAATGTGGCCTTAGACATTTGCTAGCTATATGACCCCGGGCAAGTCACTTAACCCCAGTCACCTAGCCCTTATTGGTTCTAAGACAGAAGGTAGGAGTTAAAAAAAAAAGAACAATAAAACAATGTGAAGGAAGGGCTCAAGAAAAGTGCTATGAAAAATTTAAGGAGAAATCATTTAGATAAGATTGACTGAGGAATCTATGAAAGGTCTCAGTTTGATCCAGAGGTCAGTTTACAAAGAAATGGTTGATCATATAGGGAAAACCTGCTGCATGATTAATAAATCATAGTAATTCCTTAATTCTCTATCCCCCCAACCCAGACTTCTTCCACTCTGGCTTATTACTTGTCCTTGTGGCATGTGTCTTTTACATGATCATAGAGCCAAAGCTAAAATGGTCATAGAGCATCAGAAGTCATCTAGTTTAACATCTTCATTTTCTAGACATAGACACTGAGACCCAAGGAGGTAGAATAACTTGCCTTGAGTCATAAAAGAAGAGCTGAGATTTCAAGCCCCCAGACCCTGCTAAAACCAACAAGGACCCTCAAACAAGATTCTGACACAACCTCCCTTTCCTAATTCTTCTAATTCTTTGTAGTTTCCTTCCCTCCTTCTATTAGTTTTTGTTTTATTTTCTACTCTTTGGGGGAAAAGGTTCTGAGGAATAGTAGGTTCTAGTGTCATTCTTTTTTAGGAGGTTTATGTTAAACCTACATTTTATCTCTCATTTTCTATTCTGTCTACCACCATCCAGTCCTTCTTACCTTACCATTCCTCACTTTCTTGTGAGTCCTTGATATTTTCTTGATATAACCTTTCTGAAGAGATTAGGGATGATTAGGGAGAGAATAAGCATTGATTAGTGAATAAAAATATATGAGGAAAGGTATATTAATTGTCAATAATATTAAGGGTAATCATAGGAATAACTTCAGAGAAGCCCTTTTCCTATATTTCTCATCTATTTCTCAAAGATATATAATACAATTCAATTCAGCATACACTAAGTGCGAAACTTGTGGCATCTTAGCATAGTGGATATAGTACCAGTCTTAAAGTAAGGGAGAATTGAGTTATTAATTCCTGCTTCTAAAACATAATAATCGTGTGGCTATTTAATCCTAGGCCATTCCTCTTGAAATGCTTAGGGCAGGAGTTCTTAGCGATTTTTTGTGTGTGTCATGGTTTCCTTTGGCATTCTGGTAAAACCTATGATTCCCTCCCAGAATATCTTTAAATTAATAAAAATAAAATATAGAATGAAAAAATTATAAATTATAGGATTATAAAATTACATCTAAAGTTAGTAAAAGAAAAGACCCCACCCCACCCCATTTAAATCCACAGACCTCTTGGAATGTATCTCTTTGGGGATGATGAGGGGGAGGTAGTCTATGGCCCCAGGTTAAGAGCCTCTTGGTCTAGGAAGGTTTTATACCAGTACATCAAAATTAGAACTATAAGGGGCTCTAAAAGGCATCTTGTTGAATCTCTTTATCTGGAGATGAGAAAAATAAGGCCCAGAGATGGTGATTTCCCTAAAGTCAAACCAGGTAGGAAGTGATGAAGTCAGAATTCAAAGCTAGGTTTTCTCAATCAATTCAGTTCTCTTCCTGTATTGCATTGTTCTCCTCTCAGCAATGAAACCACAGGTCTCCACTTCTTCTTATCAAATTGGCAAAGCATTCTGCTAGACTAGAGGTGATCAGAGGAAACAGTTTCTGAGCTGAACCTTGAAAGTCAAGGATTCTCAGAGACAGAGAGAAAGTGGGAGTGGTTTATGCTTAGTGTGAATGGGGGAGAGGGAAGATGGAGTGTCTGTTTAAAGGGATGGTATTCTAGGTTAAAATGTGAAGTTTATGAAAGTTAGTAGTATTAAGTAAAGCTTGGGAGGGAGGGAGGGAGAGAGAGACAGAGGGAGCCATTGAAGATGTAACTGTCAGCTAAAAGGTTTGAACAGAGGAGAGACTAAAAACAAAGAGAACTAAAGCATTTGGGTTGTCAAATGAGGTAATGAAGGGCTTGAACCATGGTTGTAGCTATGTGAAGAGAGGAATGGGCATGTGTTGGGCCAAATTAGGAAGGAATCTCAGAGATCATCTCATTGACTGTCTCTTCCCCACTTCCTTTTTCCTATTTCTTATTTTACAGATTAAGAAATGAGGTCTAGGGAGAATGAGTGACATGTCTAAGGTCACATAGTAAATTTATGCTTAATTGTTTTAATAAATAGTTGTGCTTTAAAAAACTCAAGATAGAAAATAAGTACTAATCTTCATTTTAGCTATCAATGATTAATAAAATTTAAATCTGTTAGTATTTGCCATGGCCCCCATTGCTGGCTGGTGATACTGTAGAATAAACATAAAAAAAAAAAACCAAACCTACAGGATGTCTTTCAAATGATAAAATGGAAAATCCCAAATTACAAATGTCATATAATGACTTTATTTGTTTTTTCTTCTACCTCAGCCCGAGACTTTGTATCTTCCATGTAGTTCGATGCCTTATTTCTCTTCATCTATTTATAGATCACCATGCCCTTGTGATGAAGTTGACATTCTGAGTGGTAAAAGGTACTTTTGGCTTATTCCTTAAAATCTATTAAGGGTTTCCATACTCTGAACAGGCAACAGAAGTAGTACTATAAATCTGATGGTCAGGTTGTAGAGATTGTTTATGTTCCATTTTTCTGGATGCTCTTGACTTTATTTTTAAATCATTCAAATATGTATACACCTGGTCTATTTTAAACATTAGAGTAAACAAGTGAACTGGTCCAGAAATTTGTGGGTGGCCACTCAAATCTCCAGAGGTTAGTTTTGGTGCTATCCAATTAAGGCAGCTAGATAGTTGCACAGTGGATAGAGCCCTGGGCCTGGAGTCATGAAGATATATGAGTTAATCTCCAGTCTCAGATACTTCCTAGCCGTGTAACTCTAGGCAAGGCACTTAACCTCTGCATACATTTCCTCTACTTTGACAAGAGGATAATAATAGCACCTACTTTCCAGGATTATTGTGAAGATCAAATGAACTAATATATGTAAAGCACTTAGCCTGGTGCTTAGCACATAGTAGGCTTTTATTGCATGCTTAAATAAAGGAAGCCCTTCTTTACTACTCTATTGCTTCCTGATATGCTAGCTAAACTATGTACTTGGTGTCCTACTAATGAGGATATTGACCCTTAGTCCTTGTTCTTGGAAGACTGACCTTGGCTTAGTGTAGAAATGAGGTGAGGAATCAGGAAGAAGTAAAGCCAAGAAAGAGAAACTCAGAGAGGGTAGCTATCACTTTGCTATCCTCTTTCAACTAATGGCTTCTAGCACTAATCCAGAATTCTGTTTCTAGACATGTCCAAGAATCACTTTTCTTACTAATATCACCTTTACTGCATTGAATAAGCATCTGCTTTGGGCCAGATGCTCAATGAGATAAAAAGCCTAGTTGACATGAAGTCCCTGCACTTATGCTTCTGACAGACTTGTAAGAGAATCTCTCCTTTCCTCTTCCCTTCTCTCTCTTTCTTTCCCTTTCACCTTCTTTCCCTCTTTCATTTCCTTCTCCCTGTCTTCCCCTTTTCTCCATGTCCCTTCTTCCCTCCCCTCCCCTTTTTTTTCCTGCCTCTACATTTTTTTCTTAGACTCCTCTCTCTGTCAGGTTTATCTCTGCCTTCTTTCTGTCTTTTCTCTGTGTGTCTCTTCTCTATCTCTTTCTCTGTCTCCCTTTCTCTGCCTCTGCCTCTTTCCCCTTCTCTTTTTCTTTCACACATTTGTAGTGTACTTTAAGGTTTGCAAGGCACTTTACAATTACTGTCTTATTTGATCCTTAAAACAACCCTGGCAAGTAGGTGCTATTGTTTTCAACCGAAGTGGAGGGATTAGAGTGCACAATGAATGAATGTCTGAGACAGGAGTTGAACTCAGACCTTCTTAGGAGTTGTACTCAGACCTTCTTAACTCCCACATCTAGCACTCTGTCCACTGTGCCACCTAGCCATAACTCAGTAATTTCTTAGTGTGTCAGAGAGGGGCATGTGGAGTATAATATGAGATCACTGGCATAAAAAAAATTATTAATAACTTAGAGGATGGGCAAAGGCTTCCTAAAAGGTGACACAGGAGCAATATGAGAAGAAAAAGAAAATTTGAAGAACAGAGTTTTCAGATGGGAAGGGGAGGTAGTAGTATTAAGTTTTATATGAAGTAGTGCCTTACAGGAGATAAGCTTTGAATGCCAGGCTCAGTAGTTTACTACCTTTAAACTAAGAGTTTTCCTCTGTGCTGAATAGAAATCAAGGTAGATTCTCTCATAATGAAGGAGCCTTTCGTTTCTCCCTATGGGAATTTGCTTGGGAGGGGAATCATTGCTATTTGGAATTAATGATTCATTAACCCAGAGCCTCAGACTTAGACCTCCCTATCTCACAAGGATGTTGTGAGAAAAGTTCTCTGTAAACTCCTAAAGTATAAATTCTATTATCATATGGCCTTATCCTCACCCTTTGGCCATACCAGCAGTGTTGGCATTCTAACAAATACTGGTTCATAATGGGTTTATTGTTATCACTGTGTGATTCTGTCCTGTGCCCTCTTGCCTCCCATTATTTACTGTTTACTTTGTTGTTTTATGTGCAGTAGTCCTCCCAGAGAGGATGGGTTGAGTAGCTGCATGAGCCCTTTTCTTTGTCCTCATTCAGGTCATATTCAAGCAGGGATTTCCATAAGGCACCTCTTTAACATGCCCATTTTACAGTTGGTAAGATAACTTGCTTCTTTGACTGAATAAATATCTTGGCAGGTTGCTGCAAGAAAAGTAGCCATTTCTGAGCGTAATTGTTCTTGTTGGAGGAATATGGTATTAGACTTTGCCAGGTAGTACTGTATAGTTGTAAGGAATGACATACTACACAAATAACAGATTTATCAGATGCTTGTCTATGATTAAATCTCTGCCACTCATAATGGGAATAGGAAGATTCCTAGTTTTAACACCTAGCCACTTCTAAAAACCTTTATAGCAAGTGCTTAATTACTGTATCACCAGGTACAAAGCAAGGTGCCTAATAAATATTTTGTAATGATGATTTAAAATGTTAAAGGCCTTCTCTTTCTTCAGATTTATGAGTATCACTATTTGTTCCACAGCTGCAAAACTATCACTTCATTTTTATTTGAAAGATGAAGAGAACTGTTGGTCACTTCGAAGCAAATAGGTATTATAAAATTGTTCTTTATGGTCAGCTAAAAAGGTGAAAGGATGAAAAGAATAATAGATTTCAAACTGGAAGAGACCATAAGAAGCCATTTTACCCAGCTCCCTCATTTTATGGTTAAGGAAACTGAGGCCCAGAGGAGTTAAATAAATGTTTTACACCAGGTTACACAGTAAGTGAGAGGCCCAGGTTTTAAGCCTGAATCTTCTGATTCTGATAATGTCTTCCACATCATGTTGCTGAAGTACAGATCAAATATCCCAAAATTGAAGTGTCTCACTTGATTTATGGAACATCAAAATTGTTGAAATTGAGGTAGCTAGCCTTTTATTCTATCCCTCACTTCTTTTGTTTTCTATTTTTTCAATTAAAATGTAGAAACAAATTTTGGCAATTGCTTTTTGACATTTTGAGACTCAGATTCTGTCCTTCCCTTCCTCCCCAAGTTGACATATAGGTCCATCATAGGTTATACCAGTGCTTTCATGCAATACATATTTCTATGTTCCCCATATCAAGACTGAAGGCATATCACATATACAATTAAAAATCTCATGAAGAATGGCATGCTTTGATCTGCAATCAGATTGGTTGTGGATAGTGTTTTTTGGGGTGAGTCCCTTTGGAACTTTGGAACTTTGCTTTTGTTGAATAATAGTTTAATCCTTCACAGTTGATCACTATACAATATTTCTATTATTGTATACTGTTCTGGTTCTGCTCATGTCACTTTGCTTCAGTTCATGTAAGTCTTTTCAGCATTTTCTGAACTTATCCTGTTAATCATTTCTTGTAGTGTAATAGTTTTCCATTATACAACCATATACTACAGCTTGTTCATCCATTCCTCAGTTGAGGACACCCCTTCGATTCTGATTCTTTGCCACTACAAAAATAACTTGATTTTTTGTACAAGTAGATTCTTTTTCCCTAACTTTGATATCTTTGGGATATAGATGCAATAGTGATATTGCTGGATCAAAGAGTATGCCCGGTTTTATGGCCTGTGGGGTGTGGTTCTTGTTCTCCAGAATGATTGTATCAGTTCACAGTTTATCAACAGTACATTAATGTCCTAATTTGCCCACATCCCCTCCAACATTTATCATTTTCTTTATTGGTCAAAGTAGCCACTTTGATAGGTGTGAAGTGGTATCTCAAGAGTTGTTTTAGTTTGCATTTCTCTAATCAATAGTGATTTAGATCATTTCTGCTTATGACTCGATAGTTTTAATTTTTTCATCTGAGAACTGCCTGTTCATATTCTTTGACCATTTATCAATTGGGAATACTTTGAATATCTACTTACTTTTGAAGTCTGCCTAGTTATTATTTCTTTTTTTTTGTCCAGTGTCATATTTACTCTATCTTAGTTTTTAGTTGTATTTGTTGGCATAATGATTCAGAAAGAAATTTTTGCCGATGGAGAGACCTAATTCTTAAAAAGAAAGATGGTCATTTTCATTGTTCTAATTCAGATTTCATAGAGTCTTGTGGAAAGAAAGAAATTGTCTCCATTTCTTACTTGGCTGTAAAGAGCTGGAATTCAGGAAAGATGCTTAGACAGAATATATAAATTTGTGAGTGATGTGTGTCCCATGGAAGATGATGAGAATTTGGGAGTAGTTAGATGGCTCAATGGATTGAGAGCCAGGCCTACAGATGGGAGATCCTAGGTTTAAATCTGGCCTCAGACACTTCCTAACTGTGTGACCCTGGGCAAGTCACTTCCATTGCCTAGCCTTTACCACTCTTCAACCTTGGAACCAATACATAGTATTGATTCTAAGACAGAAGGTAAGGATTAAAAAAAAAAAAGATGATAAGAATTTCAGTAGTGGGCATGTATAGAAAGAGAAAAAGAGAAGGCTCAGCACTGTGCCTCAGAGAAACAGTGTTTGATAGTAGAGGAGACAAAGATGATGATCTAGCAAAGATGATTTCAGAAGGAGCAGATAGGTTAAGAGAAGCAAAAAAGGGGGCAACTGGGTAGCTCAGTGGATTGAGAACCAGGCTTAGAGACTGGAGGTCCTAGGTTCAATTCTGGCCTCAGATACTTCCCGGCTCTGTGACCCTGGGCAAGTCACTTGACCCCCATTGCCTAGCCCTTACCACTCTTCTGCCTTGGAGCCAATACACAGTATTGATTCCAAGATGGAAGGTAAGGGTTTAAAAAAAAAAAAAGAGAAGCAAAAGAGAGGGTTACTTTAGCAAAGTATACAAGTAATATCAGCTGGGATTAAGGTGGTAGATAGAGGAAGCTTGGGTAGTTAAGAAGATATTGACTTTTGCAGGTTTTTAAGAATATGCTTCCCTTAAAAGAGCTTCTTTGATAGAGTGGTAGAGTTCAATTAATTATTTTAATGAAACAGTAACAATCTGTGACAATTTATCTAATACATTTACCGAGAAAAGGTGGTTCTAAACCACACTACTACAGATCACTAAATTTTTAAAATTAAGCCTTACAATAGAAAGAATGTAATTATGATTTATCAGTAGCAGATCAGTGAATATTTACTTACCTTCTTAAATAATCTTAATCTTAACTACTAAAGATAAAAATAAAACACTAAAAGATCTCAATTATTCCTGGGTATGCTCCATTATGTGAATTTTTTTTTCCAGTGGTAGATCAACATTGTTACAGATGTATTTTTTAAACGATAGACAAGTTAAATGTGGTTTAGAATAGAATAATTTATATTACAGTAATATCACTTAACCTGCAACCTAAGCTACCTGTAACATGGTAACAAGCAAAACAAACAAAAAAACCCAAACTAAAACTACTAACCAATATGTGAAGGATTGCATAAAATCTTTAATAATAGGAGAAATGCAAATCAAAACAATTATAAGATCAGTGTTGTAGTGGTTGTGAAAGGTGCACTAATATATACTGTTGATGGAGTGAGTCTATAGATTGATTCAACCAAACTGAGAAGTAATGTGGAATTATGTCCAAGAAAAAAGGAACTGTAAACTCATAACTTTTGATCAGAGATACCATTGCTAACTAGGCCATATGCACCAAAATATTTGTAGCAGCACTTTTTTAAAAATTGAAAACTTAAAACAGGATAGATGGCTTTTGATTATGGGTACATGAATATACTGCACTATAAGAAATAATGACTGTGAAGAATTTGAAGAAACAGGAAAAATTTGTGAACTGAATGAAGTCCAGTGAAATCAGCCAGTCCAAACAAACAAAATGCACAATGATGACAACAATGTAAATGGAAGAACAATAGTCATCAAAAAGAAACCTAGTGCCTGGTTATTACCATGACTACACATTGTGTCTAAGGAAGAGATGAGGAAATGCACCTTCCTCCCTTCCTTGAAGAGGATTGGAGAGGGGGAGGGGCAAGGAGGCACAGTTGAAGTTCCTGTTGAATTGCTGAAGAGCTTTTCATATTTTTAATTGTTTTTTCAAGGAGTACCTTGCTGTTTAGGGGAATAGGGGCAGGATTTATGTAGATATGAAGATAAAATAAAAGTTAGCAACAGAAACATTAAAAAAAATGAACATATGCTTTATTGATGCCTTTTATTTTTATTATATCATAGTAATTCCTGGAAAGGGGGAAAAACTCTCCCGCCACCCCCAGAATGAACCCTTTCTAACTAAGAAAAATACCCATATAGTGGCCATAGCTGCCACTATACCCCATGCTTTGTTCTTGTAGTCTCCTAGTTCTCTGCTATAAGAAGGGGAGGGCATGTTTCATAATCTCTCCTGGGATAACCTTCATTTGTTTTTCAGTTAGTCAGCTTTCAGCTTCCCTTATTATAATAGTGAATTTTTTATTTGTTGTAATCATTGTGAATCTTGTTCTTTTGTTTCCACTTATTTTGCTATGCATCAGTTCAAATAAATCTGTCCTTGCTTCCCTGAATTCCTCATATTTTTCATTTTTTAACGTTAATTTCATGTGCCACGGTTGTTTTCTTTCGGCGCTTACTCAGTCTTTGGACAGTCACTTCAGTTCTAGTTTTTTGATAACCATAAGGAATACTTACTGCTGTAGTTATTTTGGTTAATATTGGGATCTTATTTTCTAATTCCTTTGGCATTCCTTAGGGCTTATGTACTAATGAATCAAAGGGTATGGAGAATTTAATTCCATTTCTTTTATAATTCCAAATTGACATCCAGGATGGTTGGACCATTTCACAGCCCCACCACCAGTGAATTAAAATTAATGTCTCTAAATTCCCAGTATGTTTACCTTGATTTTTTTCTTTTTTGGTCATCTCCATTAATTATCATGGTGTTAAGGGGAAACCTCAAAGTTATTTTAATTTTCATTTCCCTTAGTAATAGGGATTTGTGCCACTTTTTTTTTTAATATGGTCATGTATAGATTATAGTTCTTTGGAAAATGTCATCTTTTGACCACTCATCTAAGTAATTCTAAATAAAATATGCAAATAGGGAAGTAGATCTTGATATATTTGTGTTAATTCCGTGTTTGTTTGACTTTTATAAGTAATATTTGGTACAAATATTTCCCTCACTCTTATTTAATCATAAACTACACACAGTTACATTTAATTATTTGGTTTCCCAAGCTATGAATTTGAATCAACAAGTTGTAGGGCTACTAGAGTTTAGCACACAGATAGTAGCAGGAAACAACTTTGATGGCCTGATATTGAGAGTAGAGATTGAAAAACTGTTAAAAAAAACAATTGAACAAACTTTTAGAAGTACAGCAGTCTGGGGTTACACATATCCTAATGTTCCCTACAACATTATTATAATACAGCAAGGTTTGATGATTCATAAAATGAATATCTTGGAGTCTTCAAGAAAAGGTCTAATTATGATTAGTTTGTTCCAAGACATCAGGGAAGCTCCAAGTACATTTTAGATAACCTTTTTTTTTCATTTTTTAAATATGAGGTCTAATAAGGTTAGAAAGTTTTAAAAAGCTTTGATTCTTAGAAGTGGATTGGATGGTATTGGAGGGGGGTCTGTTCCAGTTAATTGAGGATTTATTGTAAGAAGTGAGTCCTTGTGTCATTGAGTAGATACCCCTGGTAGTTGTTTTGTAAGTTCTTTTGGGCCAAAAACCTCATTCCCTGTAATGCTGGGTAAGTTATACTTGATTTTATAGATATCTATATCTATTTTTTTTACAAGATTTTGAAAAAAAAGAATGAATTTTGTTAAGTCCCCCCCAAGTAATAGTAGCCCTGTTAATTTTGTAAAAGGGGTTACTTGTTTTTATAATGATTATTATCTCCAAAATCTATGCTGCATAGCACTTGAAACAGAAAAGAGAAGTATTTAATCATTGAAGGTGATTAAAAAATTTACTTTTTTGAGACTATGTCAAAGAAACCCCTCCCTGCTTCTCTCCTGCCTAAGGTCTTTGTAATTACCTTGTGGAACAGTTCTTCCTTTTCTAACCTGTTGTGATTGCTCTGCAGATCCTATAAATTATTTACACTCTGATGGCACTAAATGACTACATTAATGGCACCTCTGGCTCCACAGGATATCAAGAACCTTAATAATTCATCATTTATTACAGCTTTATCCCTGTAGATTAGCATGAGGGGAAGCTTAGTTCACAACACTGAGAAGACTGGCTCTTAAGACTTCTACTTTTCAATTATCTTATCCATAAATATTCAGATATCAGTGGTGTTAGAAGCTGAAAAGATGAGATATTAAGTTGTAATAGTGACTGTTGCAACATTGGATTTTTTGAGATTTAATATAGCAATACTAGGTCATTTCATTAAGTACTTGAATGTTTGATAGTAGCCTATGAAGAGGAAAAAATCTGGAGACAAAAGAATTCTGTTTTCAGGTGGATTCAGAATTTCATTTTTTTAAAAAGAGCTAAACTTGGGTTATGACCTTTACTTTAACTGATTTGAAAGATTATTGAAGACTTGTACCTACTTTTGAGTGTTAAACCATAGCAAACTACTCTGAATTGTTTCTCCTGAAACTTCTAGTTCATATAAATTTGAGCTTGTTGAGGCTAAACATTTTTTTAAATGTGTGGTTTGTTGAGGATTTTTTCCTCCTTTTTCCTAATTGTTACTTTTGCATTAAGTGTGTCAATGTGTTTAATTGTTATGGAAAAGAAATCCTGAGAATAATCCAATTCTCTGGATTTTAGAATTTTGATCAAAAGGCATGGGCAAATTGAAGGAATCTGAAACTTTTAGGTTCTTGGTGTATCACTGGAACTGACCTATCATTTTCTTTATATCTATAGGTATATATTTGATAAATTCTACTAGTTAGTATATGGTAATTCACATAATCTAGTTAGGCTAGAAAGGAGGAATTGAATGTTAGCAGGTACCTGCCTATATCCTGCTACAGGAAGGATGGTTGTTCTAGAGCATGTAAATTACAGACATGTTATGTTTTCTGTTTTGTTGCATATATTATTTTGAAAATAAGGTGGTGGGGGTGGGTGGAAAGGAGTGGTGCAGCTGGATGGCTCAGTGAATTGAGCGCCAGGCCTAGAGATGGGAGGTCCTAGGTTCAAATTTGGTCTTAGACATTTTCTAGCTGTTTGACCTTGGGTAAGTCATTTAATCCCCATTGCCTAGCTCTTACCACTTTTCTGCCTTGCAACCAATACACAGTATTGTTTCTAAAATGGAAGGTATGGGGAAAGAAAAGAAGGAAGGAAGGAAGAGGGAGGGAGGAAAGAAGGAAGGAAAAGATTAGATTGATAAAGAGCCCTAAGTCTTCTCTCAGTACCTTGCCAGAGTATTAGCTGTAGAATAGATGGAAGGAGGTGGGAGTTGGATGAGAAAATCTCCCAAACCGTTTATTATAAGGCAGTAGTCATCTTGCCTTCATGGCTGATGAGACTCCAGTTATGTTTCAGTTCAGAGTATAAGACTTTGTATGAGGGGTTCTCAAGTGTCTGTTAACTTCAAAATAGATATATGTATAGTTTCACAATTGTATTTTACTTTGGTTTCCTTTGCAATCCCTTATATTTTGTACATTTAAAAAGATTCTGAAAAGAAGATCAATAGGCTTTAACAGACTTGGCATATCAAAAAAGTTAAGAACCCCTGCTTTAGATTTGAAAGAAAAGTAATTAGGCCCTTCCCACCTTCTTATCTTCCTTAGCTGTGACATATATCACTTTTCCCTGGGACTAAGTTTAAAGACAATGTTTCTATTAAAGTCTTTTGTTTTTATTGTTTTGTCTATGATGAAAAGTGTTGGTATTTCTTTTTTTTTTTTGTTTTTAAACCCTTACCTTCCACCTTGGAATCAATACTGTGTATTGGTTCCAAGGTAGAAGAGTGGTAAGGGCTAGGCAATGGGGGTCAAGTGACTTGCCCAGGGTCACACAGCCGGGAAGTGGCTGAGGCCAGATTTGAACCTAGGACCTCCTGTCTCTAGACCTGGCTCTCAATCTACTGAGGCACCCAGCTGCCCCTGAGTGTTGGTATTTCTTGTACTTAATAAAAACTAAATTAGTAGTTGACAAGAATTTTAAGAAACTTTTAAATAGAATGGGATAAATGAAGGAAAGTCATTGGTAGCATGGAATGATACTATATTGGGAGTCAGAGGACTTGGGTTTAAATCTTAACTCCACCATTTATCAGTTGTAAGACCTTGTGCAGATCATATCCCCTCATTGCCCTTGTCACTTGAGACCAGTCAAATGAGCAGAGCCATATTTATTGTCATCTAGTATATAGAAAATGCCAAGTGAAACAAAGACTTAGCCAGAAGTAGAAAGGAGGATTGTGTGAACACAATTTAAATAAAAAAGAAAACAGCCAAATCTTTAAGCTTTAGGGAAAAGAATAAGAGGCCTGAGGAGGTAGACATCTAGAACTGGAACACTGTTGGTGTTACCTGTTTGCTTGCCTGAATTCTCAATTAGGAGCAAGGCAGAGAAGGACTAACCTAAATTAGAGCAGTGGTTCACAATTTCTATACTTGTTGAAACTCCATAGAATTAGAGTAAAAACTCATCTCTTTTCACAATTATGTGACATTTCATGTTTTCCTTTTGGCTTGGGGGCAAAAAATCTGATTTAGATTTTTTATGTCGGGCATATTTCATCATCTACATTTGTCCCCACCCTCTTCTCCACCCTTTAATGCCTTTGAGCTGATAACTGTTGCCAGACTTCAGCCTAAAGCAAAGGTGTTAGAATCTTTATAGAAAAAAGGGTGAGGATTTTTGGCATGTCCTTAAGTGATATTAGGGCGTAATTCACATTTGTGAGTGAAAGTTTCCTTGACAGACATAACTGGCTGAAATTGCTTGTTTGGCTGTAATAAAGACATTGTTTAAACCTGCATGCATCTGTCAACAATTCGGTATCACAGTGAGATAAACTCTTCCTTCTCCTCTTGTAGTGATCTGTAATGCTTCACCAGCATGTTCCTATTGCCAGCCATATTGTAGCATCTCTTAAAGCACTTGTGCAGACAGCTTGTGTGGGCTGGATTCCACCTCAGCCTTGTAAAGGTGCCAGAAGAGAACAAGCAGTAAGGGAGTTCCTTAAAGCTTATTGAAATGTTTAGCTCTCTCATTGCAGATTTGTTCAAAACTGGACTGTACTTTAAACCAAAAGTGGACTGTAGAGTTTAGAATTTATTTTTTATTTCATCCATTTTTTTTTACCCATTATTAATGCGATTTGGGCTGAGACGACAGTTGCTATGATGGAACAAAGAAAAGATGGATTTGGAGGCAAAAGATTTGCTTTTGAATCCAGGCTCTGTCACTACCTATGTAAAATGAAGGGATTAGACTCAATTTTGAGTCCTTTTCTATCTCTATATTCCATGATCTTATGAAATGAATTTCCTATTCTGGGTTCTGGAGTATAATTTAGAAATGCCTTCCCTGTAAGAAGATGGATTCATTTTGAACATTGGTAGCTTTGTTCTATGAACTATACCGTTTTCAGGGTTTTACTCCAAAGATGTTTTCCTATAGAATATGTTTTTTTCTTCATTTCATCTTATAAACATTGGATGTAATGTGAATAGAGTTTTCTCTATTACTTTTTATTTTATATTCACCTGACAGTTACACCTTATTCCCCTTTAAAGGACTAAGATGAAAACCGAGTAACTTTGTTTTTTAGGGATCTGAGTCATAATCGGTTGTCTAACTGGAGCATCAGCCTGGATTCAAAGGTGTTACAGGAAGTGTAAGTTATTCTTATTTGTATTTTTGTAACCTAATAAACATTGCCAGTTTGGGGATTGCCAATCCAAATGTGGTAGGGAAAGTAGGATGAGGGTGTGTGAAGGAATTAAAATTTTAAAGCAGTGATTAAACACCAGAATAGTTTGTTTGAATTTGTTATATCATAAAGTCTCTGGGCATTATGCCATTTTATTGTTGCTTTCAAGTTGCAATCAGCAACTGTACTTTTCTTTGAATCACAAGTGAAAAGCTCTGCTTTGTGGTATTAAGTATTACAGTATTTTCGTTATCTAGACCCAAAGAAATGAAAAATTCCCCAATATTATGTAAACATTGAGATGCCAATTATTTGGCATCCAAAAAAAGTGTATGATCTAAAAAGAAAAGGTTTATGTACAGTTATACACCATTTATTGGTGGGTATTGGAGAATGAGGTTTTCCTGTTTTGGTATTTTCTTTTAAACCCTAGAGTCAACACTCTTCCAAGGCAGAAGAGTGTTAATAGCTAGTCAATAGGGGCTAACTAACTTGCCAAGAGTCTCACAGCTAGAAGTGTCTGAGGTCAGATTTGAACCCAGAACCTCCCATCTCCAGGCGTGGCTCTCTATCTGCGAGCCATCTAGCTGCCCCCTGTTTTGGTGTTTTTGATAAATTGGAGTCCCTTCCACCCTCTTTAAGCTTAATTCATTTCAATAAGCATTCATTTATTGACTGCTATGTGCAGAACATTTAAAAACATGCCTAATTCAAGGAGTCCACAGTCTACTTAGATAACTTTTTATGAGTTTTATACTTCCATGTACTGAAAATGATTTAATTTTGTTTTGATTATTGAGAGTCATCATTATGAACATCATTTATTACATTGTGATTCCTCAAGGATTATTGTGTATAAGTTTGGAAAAGAGAGCTGTTTGCCCAGATCTAAAATGGTTCCTAACTACTTTGCTTAGGGGAGTCTTACATATAACTTAGGTATGGGCTTTCTCTTTTTTCTCAGTGTTATATTTTCTCATGACATTTTTTGTTATTCTCAGTTGCCTATATCTTTTAAGCTACTCTTGTTCATCTTATTTTCTGCTTTTAATCCTCTTCACCAAGCTTTATTTCAATTTTAAATAAAATGATAGTAAATGGACTCTTTCACCTATAAAAATGTACAAACATGTTGTTACAAAGAGCTTGGATCATCAGAGGCCTTTTTTTCCTTTAAAAATGTGGACTATTTCAGAAGCTTAGAGAGCATTCAGTGCAGTCCTTGGATTCCCTCTAACACATCCTAAGATAAGATCTATCTTGCCTTTCTCTAAGTAATTCTTATCACAGGAAATTCAAGTCTATATGAGGTAGATTTTTTGATGAAGTGTATGCATACGTAAACACATATTAATCATCTGTAGTATTTCCTAAAATGGATATCATAAACACAGATAATTGGTTTTAGACATGCAGCAAAATTAAGAGAAATATGAATTTACACAATTTTCCCCAGCCTTTTTTCAAGCTTACCATTGTCACAATGATAATAGACTTACAGTCTTAAAATGAGCAGTCATAATTTTTAGTCCTAGTCCAATTTATTTTGAGCTATGAACTTTTTTCTATGTTAGCTAATCATTTAGTCAATCATAAAAATTTATTAAGCACATCACATGTCCTAGAGACTGAACATTTTCCACTTGAAAACTAGAGAAGAAGAAAATCACTAAAGAATCAAATATTTTCCTTTTACTTCCCCAGGAAAATGAATTATAATCAATTAACAGAAATTCCATATTTTGGAGAACCAACTTCTAACATCACTCTTCTCTCATTGTAAGTAAATGCGTAAGGATTTTTCAATTTATCTTTCAAATCTTTTAAAAAAGGTACCATATTATTCCTAATTCTTTTACCTCCAGTGATATAGGTAATACTTAAATGATAGGTGATAGATAACTTCTAGAGTGCTCTTTTTTTGTTTTAAGATTTTTGCATCTATGTTCATTAAGGAGATTGGTCTATAGTTTTCTTTCTCTGTTTTTGGTCTGCCTGGCTTTGGAATCAGTACCATATTTGTGTCATAAAAAGAATTTGGTAACATAGAGTGCCATTTTTTTTGGTCTTCAGAGTACACAATGTAATTCCAGAAGTTAATGCAGAACAACTCCTGTTTTACCTCTCTCTGGAGACATTGGATCTCAGTTCAAACCAAATCTCAGAAATCAAGACATCCTCATTTCCTAGAATGCAACTGAAATACTTGTAAGTAAAAAAAGAGTTCCACTTTAAAAAATGCCTTTTAAAATATGTGTTTATATAACAACCTATTGCAGTGTTGGCAAACCTTTTAGAGATCGTGTGTCCAAATTGCACCCTCAAGCAGAAAGGGCTGTAGGTTGCAGGCAGGAAGCGGCGGGGCAGGTCCGGAGCCTGTAGCAGCTTTGCGAGGGTAGAAAACCTTGGCCAGAGAGATATGGCTCAAAAAAAAATTTTTTTTTTCTAGGTACTAGATATTAAAACTGAATTTAAGATCAGAAAAGAAATCAGAAGACTGAAAGTTCTTTATCCCTTCGTGGTTGCCAAACTGTAAAGATTAAAATTTAGGGGAGAGAAGGGAATAGGGCTTAAATACCCCTTCTGTTTAGGCTGGGCCAAAAGGCCCAAGCCCTTAGATAGCTGGGGCAAAGAAAAGAGATCAGTCCCTATTACTCACGTGTCCAAAATGGAGAAACAGTCTCAGAGGCCCCCACCTTCAGCTTCCTTCAGAGCAAGCTTCCTCAGAGCCCAGGAACCACACCGACCCAAAAACTCAACAACCACCCCTCGAGTCTCCAGACCCTCCTATCTTTAAGGAAACCATCCAAGTTGCCTCCCCTCAGTCCTCACATCTACCAATCACTCTTCATCAATTTCCCTGTCAATGGAGGCTCTCGCTTAACCCAGGACCGCCCAGAGGTCTCTGGCTTTTGCACATGTCTGTTGAAGGTCATATTTTTCAAATGATTAAATCTTTACTCCTTTGTTCCAGCCCTTTCTAAATCCTGTTAACTTGAGTATGGTAGAGATTGCAATAATTAAATTTTGATCTAGGCTGCAGTCCTTACTCAATCCTATTAGGACTGAATAGGGTGGAGTATCTCCATTGTATCAATTCTAAAATCAATCAAGACTCAAAGAAATTCCTGTTCTATGCTCAAGCATAGGTCAAAGTCCTTTCCATTGTTCAGCAAAGGGTTTCTGTCCTAAAGTAATCTTAAGAAGGGAAGAGAAGGAACCTCCCATGCCAATGGAGTTCCCATTCCAATAGACTATCAGTAAGAAATTTTCCAAGTATGAAATATCCCAATGGTGAAATTTTCAACAATTATAAGTCTAAGGAAATTTGAGGTTTACAATGTGAGCCCCCTTGCATTAGGCTTCTGGGCAGGGGCAGGGCATGTGGAAAATGTCCTTGGACACTGTGGAGAAGGGGAACAGAGCAGCCCCCTCTGGCAAACGGGGGTACAAGTGTCATGGGTTCACCAACATGGACCTATTGTATACTATTTGTATTTTCAAAGATAGATAATAGTATGTATCTATATAATATACATAGAATATATATGTAGTATATAAAATATAGTATATATGCAATTTTAAGTATATTTAGTATATTTACATATAGTATATATTTATTTAGGAAAATATATTGTGTGTGTGTGTGTGTGTATATATATATATATATATGTATGTATGGAGAGGTTTTTATGGTAGAATTCTTGTTTAGTATATATTTTCATTTTGCTTATTTCAGGAACCTGAGTAATAACAGAATAGCCACCTTGGAAGCTGGCTGCTTTGATAATTTGTCCAGTTCTCTAATAGTGGTCAAGTTAAATAGAAACAGAATTAGCATGATTCCGCCCAAGATCTTTAAGTTGCCTCATCTTCAGTTTTTGTAAGTAGTTAATTGAAGAGGTCTTTTTCTTCTACACAACTCTTTTTTTTTTTTTAAAGCAAATTATTCTGAACTGTGCATTAACTTTTGTTCATTTCTCTTAAAGGGAACTTAAAAGAAACAGGATTAAAACTGTGGAAAGCCTTACATTCCAAGGACTTGATTCCTTAAAATCTTTGAAAATGCAGCGAAATGGAATTAGTAGACTTATGGATGGAGCTTTCTTTGGCTTGGTGAACATGGAAGAATTGTAAGTCCACAGCAGGGGAGTATTGACTAGGGCTTCTGACTAGGACATCTAAGGCTCTGGAGTAGAGTCTTTAATTATACAGTTTCTACTAAGGAGTTCTTTGTTCTGATCCCTGAGGCAGTTGATGTACAAAGTTGACATACTTTGTAAAATGTTGTCATTGGATTTTGCTGCTCTACCCATGAGTACTCTATCGAAAGCTTACTAAATTTACTTATTAGGTGAGGAAGATTATCAGAACACATCAAGACTGGGCATAGTTGATAGTTTGGTCACATTTACTTGAACGTTTAGGTTTTGAAGATATGACTCAGTTCCTTAGCCCTCTTGCTATATTGTTCAGTCTTAAATAGATTGTTGAGTTCATTAATAGGTACTCCTAAATTCAGGTATTGTAGGAGTGAGTGAAATGAGAAGTATGTGAAGGGAGTGAAGAAGAGAACACCTTCCAGCACTAAGGCTTGGTAAAGAATTAAGAATCTTTTCATTGACTGTCTTTTCTCTTATAACCTATTTTTTGCTCTCTTTCTCTAATTCTGCAGAGAACTAGAACACAATAACTTAATAGAAGTTAACAAGGGCTGGCTCTATGGCTTGAGGACATTACAACAGCTCTATGTCAGCCAGAATGCTATTGACAGAATCAGCCCTGATGCCTGGGAGTTCTGCCAGCAGCTATCTGAACTGTAAGTGTTAAACTCAATTTCAGTGATGACTTTGCAGTTTATATCAGATTGAAATGAATAATTGCCATAGTTGGTAACAAATGGTAGAAATTCCTAACCTACATGCTAGGAGTTTGAAAGCTCTAGAATAAATGTATCTTGTAAGAATGATGCGAATTATAAAGTTGAACTGAAGTATAATGAATTCCTTACTGTTACCAAAATCTTACTTACAGTGACTTGTCCTATAATCAGTTGACACGCCTGGATGAATCTGCCTTTGTGGGTCTAAGCTTATTGGAGAAGTTGAATTTGGGGGACAACAGGGTCACTCACATTGCTGATGGGGTTTTTAAAGACCTTTCAAATCTTCAGACACTGTAAGTATACTGGTTCAACAAAGTTGGCTTTTGCTTCAATGAAAAAGACTGGAAATAAAAGTAACTAATATGTACTCCCAGTATAATTTTATAGTCCCTTGTGCCTTGCCTAATGCTAAATTTGAAGATCAAACTATAACAAATTTCTCAACACTTTTAGATCACTCAATCAACAAGTATTTGCTGACTATCCACTTTGTGCCTACCATTATGCTAGGCACTACTGAGGTGATATAGTAAGACACATCATTCTTATCCAAAGGGAACTTAGAATCTTCAATCATAGCAATACATTTGAGCTTTTGTCATTTAGAAAGTCATTGACATGAAGTCCTGATTGTTGGTTTGTTAAGAAGATACATTCATTAGAAAAAATTATAGGAGGTTTTGGTGAATTGTCATGTTCTATTAATCTTAATGCATTTTAATGAAATAAAAGTAGTCACAAAAATGTATGACAAAAGGAGAGTGAACAAAGTGATTAATTAGCAGAATTTGTATGATTTTAAAGGACTCTAAATAAGGGACTCTGGTCATCAAATTCCAAATTGACAAATGCTTTAAGACAAGGGGCCCTGCTGATTAATCAGGTTATAAACACTGGTGCTTAGCCATGCATGAGAATGGTAATTTAGATGTTATACAGAGGCTTTTGTCTGAATTTTAAAATAGATGTTTGGCTGATTTTCAAGAGTTTTTTAGTATCTTGTCTCAGAGTAAATAGACTAGCATAGATTGGATTTACTTGTTACAGTCCTTTTAGGAGGGTTGGCAAAATAAAGGAAATCCCAGCTATGCTTGATTTCCAGAATCCTGTATGTTACCAAGGGACTGGGGAGTCTGGGGAAAGGTTCCATGTTCAATCATTCTCTACTACTTTTAGTATTTTTGGAGGGGGGCAGCATAGCTTTAAAAAGGAAAAAAAAAACTGTCCAGAACTATTAAGAGAGAATGGAGATCCTGGTCCTGGGATTGGATTTATCCTGTGGCTTCTTTTATAATTTGGAAAGAAGGGCAGGAGATGAGCATTCTTAAATAAACAGAGTTAGTGGGAGAGAGAAAAAAAGATTCCTATTTAATCCTAAAATTTCGTAAGGTGGGCCATTGACGATTCTAATAATCTGATGTTTGGTTTTTAGGAAAGTTAACTAAACCACATGCCTTTAAAATAGCCTATAAAAGTGGAAATTTTGGGGGTTTCAGCACAAGTAGTCTTGAAGGGATACAAAATTCTAATAGAATATTCACTTGCTGACCTTTTTCATCTAGCACACTCACATGATTGCATTTCCTCTGAGGATGGAATAGTGGATTTAAAAAGACCCATAATTTTCATTTTAAAGAAAATACTTAGGCATTGTTATTCTCATGGGTACATCATCCTTGCTTCCCAGGGGAAGAGTCTAATTGCTTTTGAGCTGTGAAATGCTGTATTGGTATTACTCTTAGTCAGCCTTTCTAAGCTGAGGACCCTGGGGATACACATAGGTCACAAAGAAATCCCATTAGCCAGTAACTAGATTTGTGAGCTATATTCCCTGAACTAGGAAAAACCTACTACTGCTTGCCCAGCAGCTTTGTACTGTTCTCTTCCTATAATCTTTTAATATGTTAACACAATTAGGAACTGTTAGCCAGGAAGATTAACATTCTTAGCATATTGCTTAATTTACTTATCCAGGCTTGCCTATGGAATCTTTTAGCTTGTGACAAACAGCAATCTCTCTCACATGTCTATCTTTCAGATGATCCATTTAACCTCCTTCCTAAGTAACTAATGCACAGGATAGTTTTTATTAGAAATATTCTGTAATTTTTAGGTAAAGGATCACCCTGGAGTAGATACTTGGCATAGCCATGTCAGGATGCTAACCATTAAGCTGCCACGTTAGCTAATGTTAGTGGTAGTCTTTGGCCTCTCCCTAAATGAAAAAAGTGGTTTCATTCTTGCAGAGATTTACGGAACAACGAAATCTCCTGGGCCATAGAAGATGCAAGTGAAGCCTTTGTAGGACTCACCAAGCTCACTAAATTGTATGTATTCATGGTTTTGTGTCTATGCAAAATACGTTTAGCCTCTAAGACTTTCAAAGCTGATGTCCTTTTCCCTTATCCACCTTGAGAAAGTTTAGTCCTGGATTTGCTTTCTTTTTTGGGTCCCTCTTTTTGAAAGATCATTATCTCCTAAAGGTACAGGCACCTATATTAGAGAAGCTACTTGTGCTTGGATTTTTTAAAAAAGGTGCTAAGTAATATGAATTGTAGCAATGGAACAAAAACATTTAACTCCATGAAGTTTTCATCAGTTGTATCTAGTAATTGGGGCTGTTGAATTTATTCTCACACCCGAATGTGAGCTTCTGTGAGATAATGCATGTAAATTTGATTTAACAAGTATATGTTAAGCAAATCTCACTGGTAAGACAAAGATAGGTAAAGCAGGCCGGGCCTTTCTAGCAGCTTGTCTCTGAGGAGTCTGCTTGCCTAGGTATACAGAAGCCAGGATTCCTGAGTTCCTTTCTTAACTTTACTACTTCTTCCCATGTAGTTTTGGAAACTCACTTAACCTCTTAGGTTTCAGTTTCTTCACCTTCACAATGAAGGAGCTGCACTAGACAACTCTGTGGTCCCTTCAGCTCTATATATAGGATCTCCTCTGAGAACTTGGATTTGATGCCAAAGGGGGAAAGACCTAGGAACAAGGAGGACAGCTCAACTCTTGAAAATTGAAAGTTTAAAAAAAATTAATTCTGGCCTTGTTTTATAGGTTAGTTTATTGGATTTTTTTTTTTGCATGGAGAACTTTATTAGGAAGGTTTGTTTGTGTTTCAGAATCTTACAAGGAAACCATATTAAGTCGGTTACAAAGAAGGCATTCATTGGTCTTGAAGCCCTTGAGCATCTGTAAGTAATTTGCATGCATTAGGATCCACTGGATAAATAACCTTTGTTGTTAGCAGACTTTTTTGGGACTACTTAAAATGTTTTGATCCCATTTGTACAAATGATGAGAGGTAAAAAGTGTTTTGTTTCTTTTGGTTGCAGAGACTTAAACAATAATGCTATAATGTCTATCCAAGAAAATGCTTTTGCTCAAACACATCTGAAAGAATTGTAAGTACCTTCTTTCTTTCCTGTCCTCCTCAATCTCCAGTCTTTATTGTCTTTACTATAAGCTTGATCAAAAATGTGTTTAGGTATTGAGAGTATAATAAACTAGACATCCTTTGAGTTAACTTTTAATTATGTCCACCCATGAAAATAGCCAGGCATGGACTTTTTCAGTGCTATTGCCTCAGAGTTTATCTTTTTCTTTGTTTTTTTACTTTCTCTGTTCTCTTTCATCCCACCACTGATCTATGCTCATGGCTTCTGGCTCTAATGGGTGGTATGTAGGCTGTAGTTGGAGTGTGAAGGGAAGGGAATGCATAGCTTTTAGGTGTCTGTTGTGTCCACGCACATGCTAAGCACTTTCCAGATGTGATCTCATTTGATGATGTAGAGCTTTCCACTGATAATATCTGTTTCTAGTAACAGTTCTGGTTCAAACTGATATATTACTTAAAACTGCTATACTTGTGGGGGAAGAAATACAAGGTGATTTTCTTCTATTCAGTCTTTATGATATTGTGCAAATAAGTGCAAGGTTTTTATGGTAATTGATCATGCTTTTTACTTTATTTAATAATGCTACGAAGGCCAGAATTAGCTATTTTTTATCCATACTTAATTAGAAAATAGTTTTCTCCATGTTTTAAAAATGGTCCTCCTTCTGGGTATTGGGAAATACAGATTTCTATTTCTAATATACTTTTTATATGGGCATTCATTAGCAGCCACTCAAAGAAAGTGGGTCACTAGAGCAGAGATTTGACTCTGCTGCTTGTAGTTTGAAGCATTGCTTAGAAACACAGAAAGTAAATAGTTCCACTTGATCCCCAAAATTATATTTGAGTTTCTTAGGGGGAAAAAAAGAAAATCCTCTAAAGGTATATTAACCTTTTGACTCCATACTATTAGTAAAAGTGAATTATTTAATGGGGGGGGAAGCATGAATTAAATACTTTGCTAAGTGTTGGGGATATGCCTTAAAAAATAAGATAGTTCTTGTTCTCAAGGAGCTTATGTTCTTTTTTTTTTTTGCACTGAATGTGATGACTATTGATGGTACACAAGATGGGATTTATGCTCCTCCTCCCCACTATAGGGGTGCTTTGGGGCAGGGATGTGAATGGGGCATGGGATTTCCTAGAATAGGGACATAGGTCATTATGGATAAGGGTTCCCCAGTGGTGGAACTACTCTTTTTTTTGGCTGGGGATGAATATCCATGATTTTCCACTTTACTCCTTGGAGGGCATGTACATCATGAGGTCTACTACATGGTGGCTGCAACCATACTCATTGTCATACCAAGAAATGAGCTTGACAAAATGGTTGTTGAGGGCAATGCCAGTGCTATCATCGAAGGTAGAAGAGTGGGTGTCACTGTTAAAGTCACAGGATACAACCTGATCCTCTGTGTAGCCCAAGATGCCCTTCAACGGTCCCTCTGCAGCTTGCTTCACCATCTTCTTAATATCATATTTGGCAGCTTTCTCTAGGCGGCAAGTTAGATCCACTACAGACACATTGGGAGTAGGAACACCGAAGGCCATGCCTGTGAGCTTCCCATTCAAGGGAGCTTGTGTTCTAACAGGGGATAGGAATTGGACCTCTGATGTCATTGGTACAGGGAACTCTCAGGGGAGGAAACTGCCGGTTCAGGTGTAACTTCTAGTCTTAGAGATTTGCCTCATATTGGGGGAGAGAATGGGGTGTTACTTGCCTAGAGGATAGCCAGCCAGGACAGATTGGAGGTGAGTCTTGAATCCAAGAATAGATTTTTCATTGAACAGTTATTAAGAGTCCACTTAAATTCTACTTTATACTTGTGCTTAATAAATATTTATTTGTTGAGTGATAGAAAGTAGTGTGCTAATAAGAAGTCCCTTGCAGTGAGATAACAAAAATAAGAGAAATAGTTTTCCTTTTACTTGAGCTTATCTCATTGAAAAAACAGTATGTACAAGAAAACAAAGAATATAGTTAATATCTTCTTTTAGCAAAATTACCCCCTAAAAATATTCACTTTGGGCTTGTGAAAAAGATGAAGGAAACCTTTCTATACCTTGGTAGGGAAACAAGCACTAACATTTTGAGCTACGTGCTAATAGGAGCAGTTGTTTAGGCAAATCCTTCTTTTTCAGGCATGCCTAACAAGTTTCTTGTAGGCCAAGAGGCACACCTCCAGTGGCATTCCCTTTGTTCTTATTGGAAGTGAGACCCTAGGTACTTTGGTCTTTTGGAAAGAATTTGAAAGTAATTTTTCCTCATTAGGGATGACAGCATAGTCCCTACTTAGGGAGACATTGAGCAGTAATGTATGAAGCAGGCATTTGGCAGTGTAAAGAGTAAAAGGAATAGGTTTCACTCTTATCTATCTCTGTTTCTCCTTCTGTGTAGGATGTTGAACACCAGCAGTTTGCTCTGTGATTGCCAGCTGAGGTGGCTGATGCAGTGGCTGGTGGACAGTCACTTAGAACAGGCTGTGAATGTGAGCTGTGCTCACCCTGAGTGGCTGGCGGGGCAGAGCATCCTTAATGTGGATCCCAAAGATTTAGTCTGCGGTTTGTATATTTAATGCATTTTCTAGAAGAATCCAGAGTGGCAGGGCCTGTGATGCTTTGGAAACATGTTCTTAACTGCCTGATTGGGTGGTCTAGGAGCTGCCACTTACTTGGGACTCTGATTCCTCTATTATACCTTTTTTTGTATTTAGCAAATTCTCCTTTTAAAGTAAAATAGTCTTGGAAACTACTAGAGAAACTGATAATTTAAAGTTCCTTTTCCTTGTCATCTTTTCTTTAATACTCTTCTCCTTTCCTCCCTGCCAGTTATGCTACTATTAACATAAAGATACTCATGCTTGCATGACAGCCCTGCCCTGTATAATATTGTCAAATAACTTCTTTTAGTGGTAGCTATTCCCTATGAAATAGGTAAGAGTTTAATCCCCATTTTATATATGAGGAAATAAACACATAGTGGTTAGATTGCTTGGGTTTTTATAGCCAGTGGTGAGACTAGCTTAGAATGTTGGGCCAATAAATGTTTATCCCTTTTTCTAGTAGCTCCTGGTGATGAACTAGTGGTAATGGAAATTCCATCTAGATAACGAGATAAAGGTTTGACAATCCAAACAAATTGCAACAATTGGTGTGTACATTTGATTATTTGTATTTTGCCCTTTTGGTTTCTAGTTGAATTTATTGACTATTCCAAAAAAGCAAATTAAATTGAAAACACTAGAGAGTATAGGAACAGAAGAGCCTTTCCTAAAAATAATAAGCAGCATATATTTAAAACCATCAGCAAGCATCATCTGCAATGGAGATAAAAAAAAAAGCTGCCTATCAGGATCTATCAAGTTCAGGAGTGAAACAAGGATGCCCATTATCACTTGTATTATTTAACATTATACTAGAAACAATAGTAGTAGCAATTAGAGAAGAAAAAGAAATCGAAGGCATTAAAATAGGCAACGGAGACTAAACTATCACTCTTTGCAGATGATATGATGGTCCATTTAAAGAATCCTAGAGAATCAACTAAAAAGCTAGTGGTAATAACAACTTTAGCAAAGTTGCAGGATACAAGATAAACCCACATAAATCATCAACATTTCTATATATTTCCAACACAACTCAGTAGCAGGTGTTAGAAAGAGAAATTCCATTATTTTAAATGGTGATTTTGAACCCTAGACAATATAAAATATTTAAGAATCTATTTGCCAAGACAAACACAGGAATTTTATGAACACAACTACAAAACACTTTCCACACAATCAAAACTAGATCTAAATAATTAGAAAAACATTAATTGCTCATGAGTAGGTTGAGCTAACATAATAAAAATGACAATCCTACCCAAATTAATTTACTTATTCAGTGTCATACCTATCAAACTACTGAGAAACTTTTTACTGAATTAGAAAAAATTATAACAAAGTTCATTTGGAAGAACAAAAGATCAAGAATATGAAGGGAAATGATGAAAAAAATGTGAAGGATAGGGGCCTAACAGTACCAGATCTTAAACTGTACTATAAAGCAGTGGTCATCAAAACAATATGGTACTGGCTAAGAGATAGAAGGGAGGAACAATGAAATAGATTTGGGGTAAATGTCCTCAGCAAAATCATATATAATAAATCCAAAGATCACAGCTTTTGAGACAAGAACCCACTGTTTGACAAAAACTGCTGGGAAAACTGGAAAATAGTATGGGAGAGATTAGGTCTAGATCAATATCTCACACCCTATATCAAGATAAATTCTGAATGGGTAAATGACTTAAACATAAAGAAGGAAACTATAAATTAGGTGAACATAGAATAGTATACCTGTTAGATATATGGGAAAGAAAAGAATTTAAGACCAAGCTAGAAATAGAGATTATCACAAAATGTAAAATGAATAATTTCAATTGCATTAAATTTAAAAAAGTTTTGTACAAACAAAACTAATGCATCCACAATTAGAAGGGAAGCAACAAATTGGGTAAAAATATTTATAACAAAAACCTCTGATAGAGGTCTAATTTCTCAAATATATAAGGAACTAAATCAATTGTGCAAAAAATCAAGCCATTCCCCAATTGATAAATGGGCAAGGGACATTAATAAGTAGTTTTCAGATAAAGAAATCAAAACTATCAATAAGCACATGAAACAGTGTTCTAAATCTCTTATAATTAGAGAAATGCAAATCAAAACAACACCTCCCACCTAGCAGACTGGCCTATATGACAGCAAAGGAAAGTAGGGGGTGTGACAGAATTTGGACACTAATGGTGGGATTGTGAATTGATCCAACCATTTTGGAGTGCAATTTGGAATTATGCCCAAAGGGCTTTAAAAGACTGCCTGCCCTTAGATGCAGCCATACCACTGCTGGATTAATACCCAAAAGAGATTATAAGGAAAAATAATTGTACAAAAATATTCATAGCTACGTTCTTTGTGGTGGCAAAAAAAAAATTGGAAAAATAGGGGATGCCCATCAATTGGGGAATGGCAGAACAAATGATCTGTTGGTGATGGAATACTATTGTGCTCAAAGAAATAATGAACTGGAGGAATTCCATGTGAACTAGAAAGACCTCCAGGAATTGATGCAGAGTGAAAGGAGCAGAACCAGGAGGACATTATAGAGACTGATACACTGTGGCACAATTGAATGTAATGGACTTCTCTACCAGTAGCAATGCAATGATCCAGGACAATTCTGAGGGACTTATGTGAAAGAATGCTATCCACATCCAGAGGAAGAACTGTGGGAATAGAAACAGAAGGAAAACAATTGCTTGATCACATGGGTCGATGGGGATATGATTGGGGATGTAGATTCTAAATGATCAGCCTAGCGCAAATATTAATAATATGGAAATAGGTCTTGATCAGTGATATGTGTGAAACCCAGTTGAATTGCTTGTTGGCTACAAGAGGGGAGAGGGAAAGAACATGAATCATATAACGATGGAAAAATATCCTAAATTAATTAAATTTTTAAAAAGCAAGTTAATTTATTTAGCTCCTATTGCTCTTTTCCACAGATGATTTTCCCAAGCCCCAGATAAGGACACACCCAGAGACCACAATTGCTTTAAAAGGTGTCAATGTGACCCTTACTTGTACTGCAGTGAGCAGCAGTGACTCACCAATGTCGACAGCATGGCGCAAAGACAGTGAAATCTTGTATGATGCAGACATTGAGAATTTTGCTCGCTATCGGCAGCAGGGTGGAGAAGCCTTGGAGTACACTACTGTTTTACATCTTTTCAATGTGAATTTCACAGATGAAGGAAAATATCAGTGCATTGTTACTAATCACTTTGGTTCTAATTATTCTCATAAAGCCCGATTAATTGTGAATGGTAAGGAACCATTTTCTTTGATATCTTTTAAGTTTGAGAAAAGTCAACAACTTCATTCTTTTGCCTTTATTCATTTGACCAAGAAAATTAGAGTGCCTAATATATGGGAGAATATTATTGTATTAATGATAGAGTTGTGTGAACAGGAAGGTTCCCTAATTGATTTAGCCTACCCATTTACTCTCTTTTGGGGGTCTATAACTTTGAAGGAGTTTTTTAAAAGGGCAATATAACAATTTCTATAACACTTTAAGATTTACCAAGTGCTTTCTTCACAACCACTTGAGATACACATAATATTCTCCTCATTTCACAGATGAAGAAAAAAGACTCAAGTGATTTGCCAGCTGTTAAATGATAGAACCAGGGCTTGAACCCCCAAATCTTTGGAGTCCAAGAATGGTAGTCTTTCCTCTAGGCCAGGTGACCTCCCTTAGAACCCTGACTCCCTCTACTCTGGTATATCAGAGAAGGACTTTTGGATACCAAAACCCAGTTCTAAACACCATCACATTTGTTTCTGGCCCTACTTTGGGGATCTCCTGATATTGGGGAATGTCATTACCCATCTAGTAAGCTGAACTTTGCTTATTGAGGTTTGGTCACAGAATAATCAATGAAATTTGTTTACCTTTTGCTGTTTCAAATCCTATAGCTCCCAGCAGTCCCTATGGCCTTCCTGTATCACCTTATGACAAGAGCAGTACTTGCTGGGATTATTTTCTTGGTGTCCCTCACCAATGTGGAAAGTAACTTCCACCTCCAGTGTCTTTTGCAGCCTTTGTGTGTTAGCAAAGAAAATGCTTATTTATAGTTAAAACCATAATGATCAAGTGGATACCTTGTTTCAAATGGCTTTAAGTGTGTGTGTGTGTGTGTGTGTGTGTGTGTGTGTGTGTGCATACCCACATAGACTTTAGGTCATTCTGCTTTTTCTTCTGTTAATGAGTGTAGGCAGCTGGTTTTAGATGTTATTGTGTCTCTACATTGCAAAGACTTAAGTCTTGGTGGTAACTGGGATAGTAGGTTCAGTTTGGAGTCAGGAAGATGAGTTCAAATCTGTACTCAGACCCTTACCAGCTTTGTGACCCTGAAAAAGTCTCTTAACCTCTGTCAGTTTTAGTTTCCTTACCTGTAAAATGGGAATATCAGCACATACCTCCCAGGTTAAGGGGATGATCAAGTGATATAGGTGCTTATTCCCTTCCATTCCCCCTGCCTTAAATGGAAGAATGAATGAGAATTTGTTATGCACTTACTACAGCAGTCATTTGTTACATGCCTGCCTGTGAGCCAGGTGCCATGCTGGGGTTTGAGCACACAGAGAAGCAGTCACCGTCCCTACCATCCAGGCGCTCCTGTCTCACAGCGAGGTGCACATGACAGGCAGTGTAGGCAGACGATGACCTTGGAGGAGATGGCCGCTGCGAAGGGGCTCCTTGAGGGGGATCTGAAGGGAGTTATGAAACGAGGGTCTAGGGAGGGCATGTCACTTGGGGGCAAGTAGAGCAGGGACACTGAGCAGGGAGTGTCATGCCACATACAAGGCCTGGTGAGCAGATCACTGGAGGGGAGGAAGCTCTGAGAAGTGCTGGCAGTACAGACAGGGGCTCTGCTCCCACTCCAGTGTGGGCAATCCTGGAGCCTGTGTGTGAGTGAGCAGTAGGGATCCGGCCTGTGCAGGTGCAAGGAATTGGATGGGCTGTGTCCAGGGAAAGGAGCCTCAGGAATAGTCACATCACTGGTGTTTTTTCGGATTGGTAGAGCCATGCTTGTTTCTGAATTGGAAGCAGTGAGCCCTGCTGGGGGCTTTGGTGACAGCAACTCTTCCAGATGTTTAGTAGCTGAGGCTGCATTGCTGGGAGGCAGCTGCTGGAGCCATAGCTTCTCGGAGTCACTTCCTGGCAGGTTGTTGTGGGATCGTGCTGTTGTCAGGGCCAGAGGCTGGGGTAGGGTGCTACTCCCCACAGGGTTCTTGGCATGAGGGTCTGATCTCCTGGACCTTCCCCAGACGGCCTCTCTGGGCCCTTCATCAGGGTGCCTTTGTCTCTTCTGATGGAGAAGCACACGCCTCTGCGGGTTAGTGTTTGGTAGTAAGGATGAATTCATGTTCTTTGGCTCATTCTTGCCTTGTCCTTTTTTGATGCAGAGCTACCTTCATTTCTGAAAACCCCGATGGACCTAACTATCCGCACCGGAGCCATGGCCAGACTAGAATGTGCTGCAGAAGGTCACCCGGCACCTCAGATTTCCTGGCAGAAAGATGGCGGCACAGACTTCCCTGCAGCAAGAGAAAGGCGTATGCATGTTATGCCTGAGGATGATGTCTTCTTCATTGCCAATGTGAAGATTGAAGACATGGGAATATATAGCTGCATGGCACAAAACATTGCAGGTGGTCTCTCAGCAAATGCCACGTTAACAGTGTTAGGTGAGCAAAAAATCACATTTGTATTTGGCCAAAGCCTCTTGATTCAGTAGCTATCCTTGGTCTTGTTGGAAAGAAACCACTCCAATGAGGTAGATGCACTCGGGTCTTCTGGTCCTTCTATTATTTTTGACCTTCTGATGTTCTATTGTTCTTGACTCATGTTGGTTTGAGAACAAAATTGGTGGACTGTAGGAAGTTTAGATATGGTTATTCTACTCTCATGATAGAACTAATCCCTTTTGCTCTTGGAAAGAGAGACAAGAACCTTCCTTTTCTACCTGTGTGCTGTCCAACTTTAAGTGAACTCATTGACTTAGCTGATGCTTTTCTTTGGTTATATTGGAATTTGAAGCAGTATTAGCAGTATTGTACCAAAGAGCTTAAATGATATTAGAAAAATGTTTCTCTTCCTATTCTTAAGGCAGTTGGGAGTAAAGTGGCTTAACTTAAAATGTGATTCATGGGGGCAGCTGGGTGGCTCAGTAGATTGAGATCCAAGCCTAGAGATAGGAAGTCCTGGGTTCAAATCTGCCCTTAGACACTTCCTATTTGTGTGTCCCTGGGTGAGTCACTTAACTCCCATTGCCTAGCCCTAACCACTCTTCTACCTTGGAACCAATACACAGTATTGGATTCTAAGATGGAAGGTAAGGGCTTAAAAAAATAAAATGGGATTCTTTTTTTTTTCCCTTCCAGAAACACCTTCTTTTATTAGACCTTTGGAAGACAGAACTGTTACTCGAGGTGAGACAGCTGTCCTGCAGTGTATTGCTGGAGGAAGTCCAGCTCCTCGACTCAATTGGACCAAAGATGATGGTCCTCTGATGGTGACAGAAAGGCACTTCTTTGCAGCAGCCAATCAGCTTCTCATCATTGTAGATACTGGACTAGACGATGCTGGGAAATATACCTGTATCATGTCTAACACCTTGGGGACAGAACGTGGTCACATTTACTTAAATGTCATCTCTTCCTCCAATTGTGATTCCTCCCAAAATAGCATTGGACATGAAGACGATGGCTGGACCACAGTTGGTATTGTTATCATTGTAGTGGTGTGCTGTGTTGTAGGCACCTCTCTGATTTGGGTCATTGTGATTTACCATATGAGAAGGAAGAATGAAGACTATAGTATCACCAATACAGGTAAGAAGTGTTTGCAGAGGTGAACTTTGTTTTTTATGTTTTAATAATTGCTGTACAGGAGAATATATAAAATATGAATGAACTGAGGGACTTGATCATACATCTGTAATTTGTGAGAGGGGAAAAAAAGCTTGAGCTTTTCTGGCTTCTTTGATATATCAGGAAGTTTGGGTCTAGGGAGCATTCTGAAGTGGACATTAATCTTCCAAAGCCTCTCCTTGGGCAAAGAATGTATTCCTGACACTTTTGAGTTGCATTAACCCCTTTGTCTTGATCTATTTCCTCTTATTTGTATTAGAGGGGAGAAATAGAGTTTTGATTTAACTGATTTTATGCACCTGCTATACTGAAAGTCTGTTTTAGAAAACAAGTTGAAAAAATCATGAATGGATATAATTTTTGCTTTTTTTTTTTCTTTGCCAAACTTTTAAAGGAGAGAAGTAGAACTGGTAACTGGCCAGCAGTGATAGATTTTAAGTGCATTTATAGTCTGGGACTAGCAATCAATCAATATTTATTGAATGCTTACTAACATTCCAGGCACTGTGCTAAGTGATGAAAATACAAAGGGTCAAAAGACAATTTTTGCCTTCAAGGAGCTTACAGTCTGATAGGGGAGACGACATATAAATAAATATGCAAAGCAAGCTATCTACAGGATAAATGTGAAGTAATTCAATGAAGAAAAGCCCTGGAATTAAGAGGAGTTGGGGATGACTTTCAGTAGGGCGGGGGGAGGATTTTAGTTGGCATTTAAAGGAAACCAGGGAGGTCAGTAATCAGAGCAGAGGAGGAGAACTTCTGTTCTAGTCATGTGAGACAGTGAGAGAAAATGCCCCAGGCCAAGAAATGTGGTAGAATTCTTGGTATCTCTAGGTGACAGCTCCTCAGTGGTGAATAATTATTTGATATTTGAGCTCCCTTTTCATAGGCTGGGCATGCACAGTGGGGTTTTTTGAGTGTTGACTTGAAAGTTGCTTGTGTGTCTGTCTCCACAGAAGAACTGAACTTGCCAGCTGACATCCCCAGCTACCTATCTTCTCAGGGAACACTGTCTGAACCGCAGGAAGGTTATAGCAATTCGGAGGCTGGGAGCCATCAGCAGCTCATGCCGCCTGCAAATGGATACATACATAAAGGCCCAGAAGGTAAATACATCTGCTTGGTCATCATTCCAGCCTAACTTGAACCTAACTGGGACAATTCACTATATATGGAAGAGATATGTTTGGGAAAAGTTGACTTTTAAACATTTTCTTGCATTATTTCAAAGATAGGATCCTAGAGGAAAAAACCATTGGCTATAAAGAAAATAAGAATCAGATTTTGAGCGCAAAGGACCTTAGAGGTCACCAATTCAGCACCTTCATTTTATAGATCTAGAGAGAGGTCTTGAGAGGAAACTTGGTTTTCCAGGTAGAGCAAAAGAGCTGAGATTTGAACCCAAATACTTTGACTCTTATAGCCATATGACTGCTTTCTGACAGAAATGTTTGAGAGGAAGAGGTCATGAGATCATAAATTAAGGATCTCAAAGAAACTGGGATTCCCAAGAAGTTCCTGAACCTAACCAAGATTATATTGGTAACAACGTAAGAAGTAAAAGTCTTTCTTGACCACAGAGCCAAGGTTATTTCTACTGGACTGTGCTGACTCCTGTAAGGAACTCTTAATTGCCAGAAATAGGCAGAATATCTACTTGCCAAGGATAGGAATGAAGCATTGGTTGAGCTTGCCAAACCAAAGTATCATCCTAGGAAGGGGGAAATTGTGTAATATAGGAGATTGTCTCCCTATCCCAGATCCTTCCAAGTTGGCATCCAGAAGCTGTGTTGCTTAGTTTGATGTGGGGTTTTGGTGAATGAGCTCATAAGTCCTTATTCCTTGCTTTGTTTTGCACAACTCAGAGATGTGTTTTGGGTTCTCATGCCAACTTTGACTTAGCTCCCTTGATCTCATCATAATGAAGCAGAGAGTCTAGGGTGTTTGGCTGCTTACTCTTAAGTGTGGAATGTTTTCTTTTTTCTCATGTTGTCATTCATTAGGTGGCAGTGGTAGCCGTGTGATCTGTTCAGATTGTTATGACAATGCCAACATCTACTCCAGAACCAGAGAATATTGTCCATACACCTATATCACTGAAGAAGATGGTCTGGACCAAACGCTGTCCAGCCTCATGGTTCAGGTGCCCAAAGAACCTTGCTTGTCACATCCTTCCCCAGAAACAGCAGCTCTGGACCCCTTGATATCATCAGGAGACATGTCAGTTTTCCTTACCAATCATGACAGGATAAATGAGAAGGCCCTTTCTTCTACACAGATGAGCAGTGGTAAGGCATCTGTGATCTTTTATTTTCTTCTCTTGAGTATAACTTTTTTTCTCTTTAAGTTTCTAACTTTGGACCTTATGTAGCCTTGTCAGCTGGCATTGTGCAAAAGTAAATTGGTTTGATGGAGGATTTAGGTACTTCAGTAAATCTGAATTTTGTGTTATAAACTAGAGCCAGAGATTTCAAGTATTGGGATATCAACAAATTCCGTTTTTGTAGGAGTGAGAATAAAACTTTTGGCTGCTAACACGATGACATTATTTAAACTTCACAGGGTATACAGGAATTTGAGCTTAGTTTAAAAAAATGTTTGTTCCCTCCCTTTCTCATCCTTTTGTTTAATAACAATGAATATTTAAAGTTAAAATTGTAATAGGAAGATTGAAAGCTTTCCCTTTTGGTAGTTTCATTGAGAAGAGTAAAAAGTTTCCACTCAATTTGGTCATAGCAGCTATTATAATACTGTGAGATAAATATGAAATATTTTTATCATCTGCTAGTTTCCTGATTTCTTTTGTGGGATATAATCAGAATTGCTATGATTTGGGAGCACACTGTAGCACTTCAGAAAGGGAGTATGGCAGTAATTTCCTTAAACACAGCCAAAGGAGAACACCTAATACCTCATCCTTGGGTTCTTGCACATCTTTGTTGGTTGACTGAGTGAATGAATGAAACCGAACTCTTTTTGGCCCTGAACAGCACCTTTAAAGGACAATTCTTCTAGGCAACACATTGGCCTCTTTGCCAACCCAAATCCTCTAGTAAAGGGCCTGGAGCAGCAGAGGAGGAGGAGAAGATAGAGGGAATTTGTACATTGAATATTTGCAAAATGTGTGGATCTGCCCCTGGGGATAGTTTCTCCTGTGAAAATAGCCTAAACTATAACTCAAGTTATGTTCAGTTATCAGACAGGAAGCATTTCTTTAGGCTTTTGTGAGCAAGAAACTACTTTGTTATTTTATCTTTCCAGATAGGGAGTCCTTTGACTTTTATTTATCCATCTAGAATTGTTTGGGTTTTTTAAACCCTTACTTTCTGTCTGAGTAACAAGCCTAAGTCAGAAGGACAAAGGGTAGGGTATGGGGGTTGGGTGACTTGCCCAGGGTCACACAGCTAGGAAGTGTCTGGGACCAGATTTCAATCCATGACCTCCAGGCCTGGCTCTCAATCCACTGAGCCACCGAGCTGCCCCTTTAATTGTTCTAAGGGTCTTCCAGTCCTTACTTTGTTCCATTTGTGTGTGAGTAGTTCTCTCCGGGGGTGTCTGGCTGTAACCTGCAGGCAATGCAGCATATTTTTAATAGTGGCATAAGAGGGAAGAATTTACCTTACCTCTGCCTATCACTGTACTATGAGTAAGTAGAGGAAAAATATAATTTAAATATTTATGTGGGGAAAGCTTTCTTACAAGAGCCTTTTTAGGAGCAGCTGGGTGGCTCAACAGTTAGAGAGCCAGGCCCAGAGCCTGGATTGGTTCTAGGTTCACATATGACCTCAAACACTTCCTACCTATGTGACCCTGGACAAATCACTTAGCTCCAATTGCCTGACCCTCACCGCTCTTCCACCTTAAAACTGATACTTAGAATGGATTCTAAGATAAAAGATGAAGTCTCTCTTTTTTTTTTTTAATGAAACTATTTAGATAGTTGTGCCAGGTAAAGTGGAAGGAGAGTTGGTGAATCCTTTCTACTGTGAGTTGTTTTTTTTGTCAAGTGAACCGTCTGTACAGAAGAATTTATAGTCTTATGGCATGATATTCTTAATAAATCAATACTATGAGTTCTGCAGCTGCTTGGAGAGTTGTGATTAATGTCATTTGGAGTCTAACACTTCGATGTACTTTAAGGGGAATATTTTTATTTTTATGAGAGACTTGCCAAGGAAGACTTTCACTCCTGCTTTAAGTGGAGGAAGTGGGAACGGGATTTCCCTCAGTATATCTTTATTCAAGAATATTAAAGAGCTTTATTTTAAAAATGTATATTTGCTTCAAAAGGAAAAGGAAAAAATCATTTAAAATGAATTTTGATCTTACATTGGCTTCTTTGATATTCTGTTCTCAGAAACCTCACAGCGGCCATTATGGGGCATAAACAAAGAACTAGGACTCCCACCACCTCACTTTTCCCAGCAGCCAGTGCTCGAGTCACCACAACTTCTTCGAAATGAGAGCCTGACAGAGAATGACGAGGACCACACCACTTCTCCCAGACCCTGCCAAAGGCTGCCAGGTCGCCCCTGTGACTTCAGCAGGACTCAGAATGGACAGGATGGCAGCGAAGCGACATGAAACGTGCCCCACTCAGACTGACACATGGGCACACGCTCCAGTGCCCAGCTGTGTACGCACTACCTCAGAGCTCAGAGGAAACCCCGAGGGTCACCTTTGCTTTCCTGTCATGTTTACAAGGACAAACCGAGTAGGCCGAGCAAGTGGGTCACGACGGAGGACGCAGGAGGCCAGCCCGCTCTTGTCTGAGGTCGCGTCAGATCGAGAGAGGGCCGGAGCTGATAGACCAAGTACAGGACTAGTACAACAGCCTTTCCTTTGGGGCCCAGCGGGACATGGCCAGGTTTGTGGTGAAAAGAGGCTGGAAGAATGAGATTGCTGCTTGCTCTCTGGAGAGAACCTGGCTACTTCACTTGGCTGTCTGAGGAGCCCTTCCAAAGTAAGCATCAAGTTCTGTCACCAAAAGCCTGCCTTCAGCTGGTGCTTTCTTATTCGTGGCTACAAACAAGAATCACATCCTTGTTTTGACAGATTGGTACCAAGTTTAGGGCATTCTGTTCCTGTCACACTGGAACAGCAGTTGTAAATATGTTTTCATTTATAAATATATTTTGTATTCACTACATGTAAAATGTCAGCTTAATGTAAATATTTTTTAATATGCCAAAATTATGTAATATTATTCTATGTTATTTTGACAGCTGCTTAACAGACCAGAAATGAATTTTGTAGAACTTGGAAAGTTTAAAGAATTTGCATCGAAAACTTCTTACTGATTAAGGAGTCTATGTATGTAAGCAGGGTACCAAATGATAATTTACACATACATGGCAGTCCTAGTGTGGCAAATACTTTTCTGTATTCTTTTCATTGGCAGAGAGTCACTTTTTTGTTTTTATCTGTAAACTGATCATTTGTCCTCAGTTATTCTTTTCCATTTTGTACACCTCCAGTAGTATTGTGCTTTAGATACAAAAGGACTAGCCCTCTCCAAAAAATTGAGATTGACAGTCTTGTTCTACATGCCATATACATGTGGAGTTGAGGGAACAACCAAAGACATTCCTTTCAAATTTAACTGGAGAATGATTTTTTTTTTAAGAACAAAAATATATTAAACATAGATAAGATTTTACTTTAGGTGAAGAGGGAAGGAGAATAAAAGGAAGCTGTAGATGGAAAAGCTATTGCCCTGCGAGGTCTTTGGCTCAGTGTTGTGTAAATGGTATTTAAGGCTGATGAACTTTCCTCGACAAATGATATTTCTGGTTACTAAAGATTTTGTTTATAAGCTAATGATTTAAGTAGGCAAAGAAAAATAATGTTTCAGAATTCTCTTTTCCTTATAGTTTCTAAGTCTCTTCTTATGGTCAAATTCAGTACCCTAATCCAATTATGTTTTGAGCCATTAAAAGGGAGGTCAGTCACACCATGTAAGAATTTTCTTTTTTATTGTGCTTTCTTAAGATCTAAATTCTCACAGAGATTTCTAAGCTTTCCACCAGTAATTTTAGCTAAGTTTCATAGATTTATTTCTAATACTTATATTTCCCTTACTCTACCAGCACTTTTGATTGAATAATGTTGCTCTTCCCTTGTTATTTCCTTTTCCCTTCAATACACACTACCAAGTGGACCCTTTCACTTAAAATCTCAAAAAAGCTCTTCATTTAAAAAGTTTTTGAAAGACAATTCTACTTCTTATCTCTCTCCTTCTTGTCCCTCTCATTACACTATGAGCCATTTTAAAAGGCTCCCTTTCTGAACTAAAAAAGACCAAGGGACTCTCTTCCTCTATGGCAGGAACAATAGTATAGAAACAAGCCTGAAGGAGTGGGAAAAGATACTCTTCCTTTCTGTGGTAGGGTTCTTCCCCTACTCCATTGCACATGACTTAGCTGCTGCTTATTTCTAGGCTATAACTTACCCACTTTGTGCTGTTCCAATAATTAACCTACAATTAACCTCCAATCAATGGTTCTTTTCTTCCTAGGGGGGTTATTTCTTTTATTGGCACCAAGGGAGAGTGCCTTCTCATTGGTCAGCTTAAAATATTTGCACTCTATTTCTAGGATCTTTAGGTCTCTTCAATAACTTTTTTTCATGGGATGATTATTGTATTTTTTTTTCCCAATTACATGTAGAAACAATTTTTTCCAGTTCATTTTTGAAGAATTGCAAATTCTCTCCCTTCCCTCCCTTTTTTCCTAACCCCCCTTGAGAAGGCAAGCAATTTTGTATAGATTATACATGCAAAACATTTCCGTATTAGCCACCTAGTGAAAGAAAATATAGACTGAAAGAAAGGAAGGAAGGAAGAAAGAAAAATTTAAAAGTATGCTTCAGTCTGTATTCAGATTCCATCAGTTCTTTCTCTAGAGGTAGATAGCTTTTTCCACCATAGTTCCTTTGGGCATTATCTTGGATCCTTATATTGCTGAGAATAACTAAGTCATTCATAGTCAGTCATTGTACAATGTTGCTGTTCCTGTGTCCAATGTGCTCCTGGTTCTGCTCACTTCACTTTGCAACAGTTCATCTAAGTCTTCACAGGTTTTTCCTCTTCAGTAATTTCTGGTGGATCTGAAGAATTGATAAAGTTAGTTTAGCTCTAAAAAGAAGCGAATCTGACTAGTTTAATGTCTTGGTGCTTGCCCTAGAAGCAGACATTACGGAGACTTCATTGTCCGTAGGGTTTTGACCTAATGGACAGTACTAATGCTCTGGGAGCAATTTAACCACACAGTTTAAACAGATTTAGTGGCCTTTCAGTGTTACAAATAATCTAATGCCTTCCTAATGCTAATATAACAGGCATCCTTGCTTAGCTCCAGGCAAACTGAAGTGCTCAGGGTTGTAGTTTTCTGATTGCTATGTTTTGGTAGGGATAAGCAAGTGTTTCTAATTCAACTATTTGTGTCTCTTGACTGATGGATTACTTAATTGCACCTGGAAAAAATGCATTTATTTTCCTAGTTACCCATGGCTTACTGTAGCACAGGTTTTTAGGCCTCGCAGAGCTATTTGACTTCCTGTTGCAAATCATTTTTCTCAATCTCATTCTCTAACAACTCAAGCTTCTCTAAGATAGAAGGTATTACGAGACCAATTAAATATATATATATGCCCCTTGAGTGCTATCTTCAGTGTATTTAAAATACAGAAGTCATTTCAGAATAGGTAATTAACCTGTGCAAGATCAATTGCTTCCATATGTCACTTTGAAGATGAAAAGGAACCTCAGGACATTGGCAGTTCAGATTTTATCCCAATCTACCCCAAATGGGGGGATGGGAATTAGACAGGATAAAGTCAGAGTGCTGCACTAGAAGCCTTAAGTGATGGGTTCATGGGTTTAGAAGAGGAAGAGACCTCATATATCACCTAGTCCAACCATTTCCAGCTGAAGAAATAGAACCAAAGATTATAGCTTGCCAAGGTCACATAGGTACTAAGCAGAAATTTGAATCCAGATCTTATCAATGCAAATTCAGCGGATACCAGTCAGTTCACTGTAAAGGAAGAGGGGTTTTTTTGTTTTTGTTTTTGTTTTAATCAGAATGACACAAAAATGGAGTAGTCTGCCTTCGAGGAGTGAGAGATTGTTGGAGCAAAGGCTGGATGATACTCTGTTAGGGATATTTTAGAAGAGATTCCTACATTAGGAAGGAGGTCTGACATAGGTGACCTTTAAGGTCCCTTCTATTATGATTTCTATGAAATTCCCAGATTTTTAAGGGATTTTAATAATCCCACTATTTTCTTGTTCTCCCACATGGATTTTGCCCCATATAAAACCATGGTTTAGATCTTTTTTTTTTTCCTGTAACTATCTTAGTCTTTGAATCCACAAAATGTGAGTTAGTGAAAAGTTTTGGCATTAGAGGAATGAGGTTCAAATTTTGGGCTCTGCTGTTTATTACCTTTGTGTCCTAGGGCAAGTCACTTAAGCTCTCTTGTTTCCTCATCTATAAAATAGGGAGTAAGACTAGGTAAGCTCTAAGGTCCTACCAAGCTAGTTCTAAGTCGAATGAATCTGCAGAAAATGTGATATTGGTGGGGAAAGTAGAATTAGAAGCTTAGCATAATTAAAAAATATATATAGAGAGATCATATGTTTTGTATGTCCCATGCTGCTCTTGAGCTAAAAGGGACCTTAGAGGTCGTCTTCTCCAGTCATCTGTCTGGTGAATGAAAACCCTCTACGATAACCCAAACGAATGGCGATGTTCAATGTCTGCTAAAGCTTTCCGAGGTTTTCGTAGCTTTGTAATTGTGACAGTGCTCACTTTCATTCTTCTTAGTCCAGAACTATTTGTATTCTTCAGTGCTGTACCTGGATACTCTGATCATTTCAAACCTTTTTCTGTTTACATGCTGAAATGTAAAATTGCCAGAATTGAAAGGCAATGTTTTACCTCCCTTATTTTGTTTTTATATTATTTAACGGTCGCAATGACATTGTAAAGTTGAGCTGATATCTGATATCTCTTTATTTGGAAATATTTTGTTTTTCTTATCATTTCGCCTTTTGCTTGACAAATGAATTTGTTCTATCCCTCCGACCTTCCCCTTTTTTTTCTGGAAGTAACCAACCTCTAGGCTCTTTTGTTTTCTGACAACTTTCACTGACTTACAGAATAAAAAGTTTCAAGTTAACTAATATTCTGGAGGCAACTCAAACAGTGCTTGAAAACCCAGACCCCCCCCCCCCCCCCAGCAAGGAATAGATGGTGAACTCCTTGACAAGCCCTGAAAGTCTATTCTGTAGATAGAACAGGCAAAGCAAACTTTCTTTTATCACCAGCTGTAACTGTAACTTCAAGAAAATGGGTATCTATCCAAGATGGAGCTCAAGGCTATTTCAGCTGGCGATAAAGAATGTGACTTGTAATGGACACATTTCTAACCTTCACTTCTCTTCTCTTTCCCCCTCCCATCTCTTATCAGAGGATGCCAAAGTAATAGCAGCTATGGAAGTAGTTGTACCCAAAGAGAGGTGTAAGTCAAGTGGTCCTTGTTCAACGTCGCCCTTTCCTAGTATTTATATTTTCTCACCTATAAGAATGTATATTTTGTATAGCATGTGAAACATTTGTCTACTGTAATATGTCTTCAATAAAACAAGCGTACTGTTGCGAGCCCCTTGTCACTGTGCCTTCTGTATGCATTTTAAGGGCATTTCGTTCAGTTTTTAAAACTACCACTGTAAGAAAAAAAGAGAGCTTCTCCTGTTTTCTTATTGTTATAATGGGCTAATCGTAGACTATCAGAACTGAAAAGACTTTAGAGAGCGATCATCTGGTCTAATTCCTCCATTTTTACAGATGCAGAAACAGTTCCAGAAAGGACAGACAATTGATCGACATTACATTGGTAATAAGTGGAAGATCCCTGGCCTTGCAATATTAAATTACTATTCATGGCTTTTTTATTTTTATTTTAAGAATTATCCTTCATAGGTGAAGCTGACTTTTGTACTTCAGAGTGAATATTCATCGAGTGAATGAAAAAAAATGGTATCCAGCACATTTTAGATACAATGGGGACTCAATAATTACTTTTCTTAGGGAAAAATACTCAGGGTACAAAGGCCAGAGGAAGACATTTGAAGGAATCTTTAACTAAACTTCAGTAATGTGCAGAAAATAAAGTATTCTTACTCATTTTTATTTTGTGGTTAACATTTCCTTCAAGTTTTCCTAAAATGTAGTTCATCCCCCCTAGTACTGTACCAAGTGCAAAGAATCTTTTGGACTAGTGCCTTAAGGTCATAGTGAATGGCAGGCAGCAGTAGTATCCAATTTAAATTTAAAAATCTCTGCAGGCAGCATAGTGACAGAAAACCAGAAAATAATGTATATTTTATTGTATTTTCATTTTGTTAAATATTTCCCAATTATATATTTTTAAACCTTTACTTTTGTTCTTAGAATTCATATTAAGTATTGATTCCAAGGCAGAAAAGGGATAAGAGCCAGGCAGTTGGGGTTAAGTGACTTGCCCAGGGTCACGAAGCTTGAAAGTATCCAAGGTCAGATTTGAACTTAGTCGTCCAGACTAGGTCCAGTGCCTACTGTGCTACCTGGCTGCTCCAAAGTTTTATTGTAGTTTTATATATTTTAAAAAATATTTCCCAATTATATTTTCATCTGGTTTGGGCCACAGTGGGGAATATTATAGTGTTTGATACCTTTGGACCAGGAATTCTCTTAAGCTCTCTCACTTTAATCTCATCTCACAATAGGAGGTACTTGGCTCAGAGACAAAAAATAATTTGTCCTGGGTCACCCAGCAAACTGTTATCTGACTAAAGTCGGGGCTCTTCCCATTCTTTTATGGGAACCAGGTTTTTTGATGTTCTTTGTGAATATCTGTAAAATGAGCTGGAGAATGAAATGGCAAATGACTAGTATCTTTGCAAAGAAAACTTCAAATGGGGTCACGAAGAGTAGGACGTGGCTGAAACGGCTGATCAACAAAATATTGGCGGATCAATTTTCTCATGGATACAGAATCCAAACCTACACTTGTCTGCTTACTCGTATCCCCTCAAATACTCCACTGGGAATTGCTCATTGGAGGGGAGAGGGAGGAGGGGAGGGAAAGAACATCAATCATGTAACCATGGGAAAATATTCTAAAATAAATATAAATAAACAAATGGGGGGGGGGCACTGGGGCCAACCCACCATTCCAGATTCTTGTCTATAGTTCATCATTGCCCAGAGACTCATGGCTATGCGTGTAAGCAAGCCATCAGTTAGGCTTCCCTCTTGCCACATGCCCAGCCAGCTCCCTGAAGACTAAGTCTCTTCTTGCAACTCTTGCTTGCTAATGTATTGAGGATCTCACTCTCCAAACGCAAGGCTTTGTTGCTGAGATCTCATCTCCAGAGGGGGGACTTGGGCCAGATGGATGCGCCCCATCTACTGGATTTATTGCTTTGACAGGCAGCCGTACAGTAAAAATCCAAACCTGTGCACGGTGCTTCCTGAGGCTCGCATGAGTCTGGAGAACAGACAGGACTACAATAGAAAAGATGAGCTGCAGAGCAGCTCTGGGAATGAAGCATGGAGTGATGTAGGGTAGTCAGTGAAGTGCTTTAAGGCAATAAAGTCTGTCAACGCAGCCCAGGAGAAATTGGATATTTAAATAGGCACAATTAATTCCCCACGTGGAACAGAGGCTCTTTACTCCATCAGCTACGGCCACGTAAGCTTCATCAAAGCAAATTTGAATCCCTTCAAAAGAAAAACAGCAGGGCAGGGTCAGTGGCGATCATCTTAGTAGGAGTTATCTGGGGGTGGCATTAGACACACGTGCCCTGGGATGTGTTTGACAGCCAACAGAACAGCTGAGCAGTATAAGTGCAGAGGAGTATAAATGAGGACTGACGTCCCAATATACCATGAATAACTGCTGCCTCGGACACAAATCTTTCAAGGCTGTGTGGTCATTAAATACGCACGCTTTTAGTAAAGGAACATGGAGTTAGAATTTCCCATGATGGTCCTATGTCTTTCTGCCCTTTGTAGTTCCCCCCAAAAAGTACTTAATCTCTGTTCACTCTCTTCTTAAAAAAAAAAAATATATATATATATATATATACACACAAATATATAATAATAATTATAAAAAAGATGAAAGAGAAAGAAGGAAGAAAGAAAGAGAAAGAGAGAAAGAAAGAAGAAATAAGGAAGGAAGGAAGAAAGAAAAGAAAAGAAAAGAAAAGAAAAGAAAAGAAAAGAAAAGAAAAGAAAAGAAAAGAAAAGAAAAGAAAAGAAAAGAAAAGAAAAGAAAAGAAAAGAAAAAAAGAGGTTAAATGACTTGCCCTTCCCATCTCCAGATCTCCAGGCTTGGCTCTCCCATTTTGCTGCGCTGGCTCACTCTTCTTAACCCTTTACAATCTGGCTTCTAACCTTATTCTATTGAAATTGCTCTGTCTAGAGTTACTAATGATCTCTTAGTTGCCATTTTTCTCAGTCTTTATCAAGATCTCCTTGATCTCTGCAACCTTTGACCCTTAGTCACTCATTCCTAGGCACTATCTTTTTAGAGATTTTGGGACCCCACTGTCTCCTGGTCCTCTTCCCTATCCCACCACTTCTCCGTCTCCCCGTCTCCTTTGCTGGATCATCTGCAAGCTCGTATCTCGAACCAGTGCTGTCCTCCCTGGGTCCTGTCCTGGACCCTCTCCCCTTCTTCCTTTATAGCTCTTCACTTGACTATTTCATCAACTCCATGGATGTGTTTCTTTATTTAGGGTAACAAGAGAAGCCATTTATTGGCAATGTATGTCTCAAAACTAGACATACATTATTTTTTATTTAGTCACTGATTTAGATTCTCCATGGGACATCCTCCTTTTCCATTAGAACAGACAGTCCAATGACAGACTGTCACAAAGGTCGAGAATCAGTCCACTGATGATGCAAAGGAACTCCATGGCTTGAATGACCGTTTCTATACTGATGGAGGCTAGAGAACCCAGACTCACCTTCCTAGTTCAAATCTGGCCTCAGACTCTTACTGACTGTGGGACTCTGGGCAAGTCACTTCACCCAGTTTTCCTCAGTTTCCTCATCTGTTGAAAGAGCTAGAGAAGGAAATGGCCAGCTGTTCCAGCATCTCTGCCAAGAAAACCCCAAATGGGGTCCCAAAGAGCTGGACACGACTGAACCGCAGCACTTTTTGCTTTTGCCTTGTCTGAGACGGTGATGGCTCCTCCTGCACTCTGGCCATAGCATAATTGATTCTGCTCTCCAGCCCTTTAATTCTGCGTGTTTTTAAAAGCAGGTTTCCTAAAAGACCAGGCACAGCAGATAGAAAAGCAAGAGAGTGAGCAAGTTCTGAGAGCTCCCACTGGAAATGGGGATGGGGGTGAAAGCAGTCCAAAGGACCCCAGGAGCCCAAGGATGCACCTCCAAATTTCTCCTGGGTTGTGATTACACTCTATAGCCTTAAAGCATTTAACTCTGACTTCTCTGCAAGTCAGTGGACAATGCCAGGAGGCTGGAGGGCACAGTGGCAGGACAGACTAATGGCAAGGGCTTTGATACTTCTGGCTAGATGCTAACTCCTTCCTTTGCCCATCTTCTTCCCTGTGAAAAGGAATCCAGAGTCCTTAGGTTGGCAGGAAGGTTGAGGAAAAACCTGGAAAGGACTGGATAGTGAAGGGCTTTAAATGCCAAATAGGAGAGTTTGTATTTGATTCTAAAGGTAATAAGGAGCCACTGGAGTTTAATAAGAAGGGCACTGACATAGTCAAACACTTCTTAAAAATAGGCCTAGATGGCTCAGTGAACTGAAAGCCAGGCCTATAGATGAGAAGTCCTAGATTCAAATCTAGCCTCAGATATTTGCTAGCTGTATGACGCTGGGCAAGTCACTTATTCCCCATTGCCTAGTCTTTGCCACTATTCTGCCTTGGAACTAATACTTAGAATTGATTACAAGATCAAAGGTGAGGGCTTAAAACAATATAAAACAAAAGTATCACTTTGTAACTGTGTGATAAAAAAAATCCTGGGCAAGTCACTTGCTCTTCATTACCCAGCTCTTACCATTCTTCTGCCTTGGAATTAATACTTAGTATTGATTCCAAGATAGAAGGTGAGGGCTAAAAACAAAACAAAACATTTTTTTAAAGTATCACTTTGTAACTGTGTGACCCTGGATAAGTCACTTACCCTTCATTGCCCAGCCCTTACCAGTATTCTGCCTTGGAATTAATACTTAGTATTGATTCCAAGATCAAAGGTGAGAGTTTTTAAAAAATATTTCTTAAAAGTATCACTTTGTAACTGTGTGATCCTGGGCAAGTCACTTAACCCCCATTGCCTAGCCCTCACCACTCTTCTGCTTTGGAGCTAATGCACAGTATTGATTCTAAGATGGGGAAAGATTTAAACTTCAAACCTGAACTAGTCTTACAATGCTCCTCCTTTACTCTATTTTACTTTTCTTTCTTTTAAACTCTTACCTTCTGTCTTAGAATCAATGCTGTGTAGTGGTTTCAAGGCAGAAGAGTGGTGATACTTTAAATTAATAATTAAAAAAAAACTCAAGTCAATCTAGGAGCAGCTAGGTGTTACAGTGGATAGAGCACCAGGATTGGAGTCAGGAGGACCTGGGTTCAAATTTGGCTTCAGACACTTTCTAGCTTTGTGAGCCTGGGCAAGTCATTTAACCCTGTTTGCCTCACCCGTGGCCTTCTGTCTTAAGAGTTGCTACTAAGTCAGAAAGTGAGGGCTATTAAAAAAATGTAAGTCAGTCTAAAACTTACAAAGAGAATAACTATCCCAGCAAAGGAACTAAAAGCAGAAAGATTTAAAGAGATGAATATTTTCTTCCATCAGAGAAGAGAGAAGCTAATAATCAAAGTGGTTTCTTTATGTCCGGCATTGTGCCAGGCTGTTGTTGTTTAGTCATTTTTCAGCTGTCTCTGACTCTTCCTGACCCAATTTGGGGTTTTCTTGGCAAAGATACTGGAGTGGTTTGCCATTTCATTCTCGAACCAATTTTACAAATGAGGAAACTAAGGCAAAGAGGGTTAAGTGACTTGACTAGGATCATACAGCTAGAAAGTGTGCCAAGCTGACTTGAAGTCATACAGATGAGTCTTCCTGACTCCAAGCCCAGTGCTCTATCCACTATGCCACTTAGCTGCCCCATACTGTGCTAAGCAATGGGGACATAAATGTAAGCCTAAGGGCAGATAATCCTTACTCTCAGGTTGCTTACATTTTAATGGAAGAAGATAATGTTCAAAGGAAGCTGGAAGGGAAAAATAGGGATGGAAGAGGGGTAATGCTAGAAAAGCCTGGAGAAGGAAGAGTGCAGTGTTAGGGGTAAAATTAGGGTTGTTGATTGATTATATTATATTAGTGGTCACCAGGGATTTAAATTCAATCCCAATAAAATACTCAAGTCAGTTTGGGATTTTTATAGTTTACAATTACAATAGAAGGAAGAAATTAAGAAGGAGAAGAGGGAAAGGGGTATAAGGTTTTCTCTGACCTAGCCTAAGCCAAGGGATGTTCAGAAGCCTTGGCCAAGGGGCCTTCTCAGAAGATTAAATCTAGCTCAGCTTCTAGCCATGAGGTCTCCTCTGAGATGAGGGACCTCTTTGGAGAATAGTGCCTTTCAGGAGGTCAAGGAAAGGAGGAATCAGCCTAACCAATCACCAAGGTTGCTCAGGTAAGACGCCTCACCTAAACCACTCTACAGAACCAAAACGCTGCCCCGAGCTCCCAACATGACCAAGAGAGCCCAATTGAGAGAACCCAGAGAGAGGAGGTGACTCGAAATAGGCAGTTCTTTACATCACTTCCTGCGTTTCACATGTACCAATGGTAGCTTAAGCTTGGCGTAGGACAGCCCAAGGGGTCTGTCAGTTGATTCTGATTTGTCTCTTGCTAGCAGATGGTGGTCAGAGGCCATCCCCCTCACAGTTAATCCTTAAGTGGGTGTGAATACATTCCTAGTTGCTAAAATTCTAAAGACTAAGCAGGGTGGAGTAAAACTAAAATTCACAGCAGTACAGCCTGGGTATCCTCAAAATGGAGAGTCTGGGAGGAAGCAGCCATTCAGGGGAAGTGGATACTGGGATGGAGGATACTTTCAACAGGAGACATCCTATGATGATGTGGACTTTCAGGGTAAGGATATTTGTATGCCTTGGATGAGAGAGTCTGGAGAGTCACAGGCGTGCAACCTGAAGAGAAATTGGGAAAAGTTATAGTCTTGGCCCTGATTTCGTTAATGTAGCATTTGAACTCCCCTTTGGTCCTTGGTTGGCTAAGATGATTGGATCATCAATTTTGCAGACTTATAAAATACAAGCCTGGAAAGGGACCTTGAGCACTTCTACAAACATCCCAGACAAATGTTTATCCACTCTCTGTCTGAAGACCTCCTGAGCGGAGAACCCCACTCCCTCTGGAGGCAGCTTAGAAGAGGTTCATGGGTCCTTTCTATCTGACTTGGAGCTGAAGCTTCCTGTTGGCTCTCTCATTAGAATGTGATGCCTTTAAGCACAGAAACTCTCTTGCTTTTTCTATTTAGCTCAGTGCTTTGCACATAGTAACTATTTAATCATTCATTCATTCATTCATTCATTCATTCATTCATTCATTCATTCATTCATTCATTCATTCATTCTCTGATGCCCTGAGTTTTCAGTGCCATTACTCTTGTTCTAGAAAAATTATTTGGAATTCACTTTATGTATATTTTATATTTTCTTATCTGTACACATGCAGGCAGCTAGGTGGCATCACAGTGCATAGAGCACTGGCCTTGAAATTAGACCTACTCATCTTTCCTGAGTTCAAATGTGACCTCAGTCACTTCCCAGCTGTGTGACCCTGGGCAAGTCACTTAACCCCCATTGCCTAGCCCTTTCCTTGGAACCAATACACAGTATTGATTCTAAAATGGAAGGTAAGGGTTAAAAATTAAAAAAAAAATAATATAATATAGAAATAGGCTTTGAACAACGATACATGTATAACAACCCAGTGGAATTGTTCATCAACTGGGGGGCTGGTTTTGTCTTCATATCTCTATTGCTTAACAGATATATAGTAGGCAATTAATAAAGGTTTAATTGAATCAAATAACTGCTTTGAATATGCTAGGTGGTATGATAGAAGGCTGGACTTGGAGTGAGGAAGACCTGAGTTCAAATTCTGCCTCAGACACTTATGAACTATTTGACTCTAAGCAAGGAATTTTACTTCTCTGTCTCAGTTTTGTCATTTGTAAAATGGGGATAATAATAACACCTTCCTTCTGAGATTATTGTAAGGATAATAGATGTAAAGTGCCTTGTAAAATTTAAAGTGTTATATAAATGTTAGTTATTATTGGAGAAGTACAATGAAAAGAACATTGGTTTTAGAGTCAAAAGATGAGTTCCAGGCTTGACATTCACAGACATCTTGAATAAAGTTCTCCTTGGGGCAGGAAGGGAACCCTGGACTCAAGAAGGTCTAATCAATCTAGATAAGTGTTGTGTATCTTATCTATCAACTAAGAAGCAGCTTGGATAGATTGTTTTAATCCCAGCCCCACAGGGCTAAATGGAGAAAATATTGAGATCTGGGTCCGTGGAACTTTGGGTCCTTGGAGGGTGATCGCTCTTCCTGTGGGCAGCGGAGCAAATTAACTGGCTGCCTCATCAAGGATGGGATCCATGGAACAGATTTTGTAACTGATTCTTCTCTGGCCTGAGCCAGCACAGACAGATGTGTACTGAGCTGGGAGAGTCCTGTCATCATTCGTCCGGAGAGCGATTGAGGGGCCTGATCTTTCGAAAAATCATTAGCCTCCTCACCCCCTGGCGTCCTTTGATCTTTTCTCCACCTCCCCCGTCCCTGGCAACCCCCTTAACTGGCTAGTCCCTTTGGAACTGACCGCCGCTAGGTGGCAGCTTAGCCCTGAGGATGCAGCCTCAGCCCTGCCTGGCCCGGGCCCCGGGAGGACTTCGCTTCTGCGGAGCCGCCCGACTCCCGGGCTCCAGAGGGAGGTAATGCTGCTTCCCCAGAAGGCAGCAGAAGGCAGGGAAAAGAGGCTGTCGGGATTATTTGATAACCCGTGCTAAGAAATGGATGAAGCAAAGGGCTGGGTGGGGAGCGTTAGCTTCTGCCACCAAAAAATGAAAGGCAGGGCTCTTTAAGTCCCAGCTTCTGGCTCCCTCCAGACCAGAAGCCAGCCTAGTCCAGCTAGGCAAAGGGCGAACAGCCCCTCTCCAAGACTCTTAAAGGGCCACCTCCATGAAAAAAGCATCACTGAAAGGCATCACTTAAACACCTCCCCCACTCCCTTCTACCCCCTCTCTTCTACCCATATTCTCTCCTTCCCTTTTTCCATCTCTTCCTTTCTCTCTCCCTTCCTTCCTTCTCCCACAGGACCCATTCACTTAAAAAAAAACACAAAAAACAACAACCCCAAACCAAAAACCCTCATCTCCTGTCTTATAATCAATACAAAGTATCAGTTCCAAGTCAGAAGGGTGGGTAGGCCTAGGCAATTGGGGTTAAGTGACCTGGCCAGGGTCACACAACTAAGAAATATCTGAGGTCTGATTTGAACCTAGGACCTCTAGGCCTGCCTCTCAATCCAGTGAGCCACCTAGCTGCACCCCCACCCCCACCCCCAGCCATTCACTCCCCCCCCATCTAAGGTTTTTTTTTCCAGATTATTCATTTCTGTAAGTGCATAATCTTATAAAACCAAAACCCCTAAACATATACCCAAATAAACAAATGATAAATCATATGTTTTCATCTGCATTTCCACTCCGACAGTTCTTTCTCTGGATGTGGATAGCGTTCTTTCCCATAAGTCCCTCTGAATTGTCCTGGATCATTGCATTACTGGTAGTAGGGAAGTCATTCACATTTGATCATTCTACAATAGTTCAGTCACTGTGTGCACTGTTCTCCTGGGTCTGCTCATTTCACTCTGCATCAGTTCATGGAGGTCTTCCCAGCTCTTTCTGAAATCATCCTGTTCATCATAGTACAGTAGTTTTCCATCACAATTTGTTCAGCAGTTCCCCAATTGAGGGACATCCCTTTTGTTTCCAATTCTTTGCCACCACAAAAAGAGCAGCTATAAATATGTTTGTATAAACAGGTTCTTTCCCATTAAAAAAAAATGTCTTTGAGATACAGACCTAGTAATGGTATGACTGGATCAAAGGGAATGCATTCTTTTAAAGCCCTTTGGGCATAATTCCAAATTGCACTCCAGAATGGTTGGATCAATTCACAATCCCACTAGCAATGCATTAATGTCCCTATTTTGCCACATCCCTTCAACATTTATTATTCCATTTACTTTTTAAAAGAAATCCTTATCTTCTGTCTTAGAAATGATACTAAGTATTGCTTCCAAGGCAGAAGAGTGGTAAGGGCTTGGCAATGGGGGTTAAGTGACTTGCCCAGAGTCACACAGCTAGTAAATGTCTGAGTTCAGATTTGAACCCAAGACCTCCAGTCTCTGGGCTTCTCAATCCACTGAGCCACCCAGCTTCCCCCTTTATTCACTTTTGACAGCTCTAACCATCAAGTATTTTTCCTCTTTGCAATTTCTATTCACTGTTTCTGCTTTTGTTCTATGTGATCAAACTAAACAAACCTAAGCACTCTTGGACTCAGCTAGACTGGCATAGTGGATAGAGCACCAACCCTGGAGTCAGACATTCACTAACTGTGGCCCTGGATAAGGCACTTAACCTTTGTCTGCTTCAGTTTCCTCATCTGTAAAATGTGCATAATAACAGCACTAATTCCCAGGGTTATGTGAGGATAGAATAAGATGATATTTTTAAGTTGCCTAGCAAAGTATCTGGCATGTAGCAGGTGCTTAATAAATGCTTATTCCCTCCTTCTCCTTCCTTGTTCCACACAACAGCTCTCCAACACTTAAGAACCTATGATGCAAAACTGAACATGGATATAGAATAATAAATGACATTTAGGTAGTGTTTTAAGGTATGAAGAGATTTTTTTTTTAAACCCTTACCTTCTGTCTTGGAGTCAATACTGTGTATTAGCTCCAAGGCAGAAGAGTGGTAAGGGCTAGGCAATGGGGGTTAAGTGACTTGCCCAGGGTCACACAGCTGGGAAGTGTCTGAGGCCAGATTTGAACCTAAGACCTCCTGTCTCTAGGCCTGACTCTCAATCCACTGAGCTACCCAGCTGCCCTCATGAAGAGATTTTTGTCTACCTTTTTTAAGTCCCATACCTACCCTGCAAAGCAGACAACATAGTATTATACCCATTTTACAACTGAGGAAACTGAGGTTCATGAAGGTTAAATAATTGATCCGCGGTTGCATGCTGTAGGATTTGTCTAATGTAGGATTTGAACTCAGATCTCTGCTTCTTTAAGTCCAGTACTCTTCCTACCATATCAAGGGCAAAGGAGAGCTACAAACAAAGTGATTTTCTGGGCCAGAGGAAGGAAAGATAATTTCTTCTGGTGCGACAACAGTGATAAGATCATGGAAAGCTTCATGGGTATAGTTAACAAGTTGATTCCTTTCTGTGTGTCTCAGTTTCATTATCTGTAAAAGAAAGAGGCTGGTTCATGTGATCTCTAATTATAAGTGTCTGTGAGGGATTCTGCTGAAGAGTAAAATGTTTACAGTTATCGGTCAAGTTGATTTTGGATAGAAATGGCATAGGAGAGACTATAAGATTAATTGGGGACAGAGTTCACTTCCAGTTTGTAGGAGGGACAGAAGATCAGGGAGGAATTTTGTTTAAGTTGGGGCTTGAAAAATGGAGAATATGTCAAAAGGCTCAGGCTGGGGGTAGAGAGGAGAGGAGGAAGAGGGAGATTCCAGATAGAAGGAACAGCATTGGCAAAGACTGGAAGATGGAGAAACAGGCACAAGTTAGTCAGTTAGAAACTCCCACTTGGTGAGACCAGCATATGGTACTGCTGTCAACACATGAGTCAGTTACAATACCAAAGGCTGTTACATCCTTACCTGGCCAGCTGCTGGGCAGCTGTGTTTTAAGCAAGAAGATAGTGTGGAGAACCAGTGAAAATCCTCCCTTCTGCAGGAGTACCAGAACATTAATATTTCCATACATCTCCAGACCCCTGGCTCCGCCCAGCCCAGTATATCATCCTTGACTGTTGCCCAGGAAGTCTTAAGCGGTTGGTTGGATGTCTTAACCATTATGGATAAACTATCCCAAACATCCTTAGTCTCTATCTCTACCACATAAAATCCTGGTTTCCCCTCCAAGTTCAGTTTAAATGCTTTGTCCCCTCTTACACCCACTTTTAATATTACTTTGTATACATCTTGTAGTGTACTCCATCTTTTGGGAGAACATGGACAAGAATTTCTCAAGATGGACAGGTATGAATAGGTTGTAGTCTGAATTCTTTAAAAAACATTTTTTTCAAACCCATCTTAGAATCAATATTGTGTATTGGCTCCAAGGCAGAAGAGTGGTAAGGGCTAGGCGATGGGAGTTAAGTGACTTGCCCAAGGTCACCCAGCTAGGAAGTGTCTGAGTCCAAATTTGAACCCAGGACCTCCTGTCTCTAGGCCTGGCTCTCAATCCACTGAGCTACCCAGCTCTCCCCCTAAGCTTTTCTTTTGAAGTTTCAAAAGATTATCCTCTGGCCAATGGGGGCACAAGAGAGAAATTCTTTATCCCTCAAGGTCAATTCCCTCTGAGGCATCTTTCATCAATGGAGTCAATCACCATTTCACTAGATCTGTTTTAGTTTTAGTTTGCTGTTTTAGATTAGTTTGCTGTTCTTATGCATACCACCACAGGGCATAACTTCCACCAGGCACAAGATATTTCCTGGGTGGTTATCTTATTCTTTCATCCAGTGAGCCAAATCTTCTTATAATCCTTTCAGATTGATTCAGAATTTATTCCCGCCTATTGCTTTTGATTGACTAATTTAAGCTAGATCTTCTGGGGCTAAGGGTAGTAGGTAGAACCTCACCTTTACATGGAAAACCCACATTCACCTCCATATCATTTATGGTTTTTTTTTTATTTAAACCCTTGCCTTCTATTTTAGGATCAGTGTCCTCACCTACCTATCTGCTAGGGGGTATTGTGAAAAAAATTCTGGGTAAATATTGACGCATTAAATTTGCGAGTTGGAATTATTACAACTAGTGGGGCTTGGGGGCTCCTTCTTTCTGTATGAAGGACAATAACATAAGCTAATCTAGATAGACAAGGTCCCTATAGAGGAGAAACTCTTCCCTGGTGATCTCATGACTAAGTGAGGAAATCACCATGGAAATATGATCAGCCTGGAGGAGCAGAGGGAGAATGGAGAAGCTGGAGCTCTTAGATACCCAGCTAAAGAGATTACTGATGCTTTTTTGGAGCACCACCCCCATCCTTATTGACTTTTTCCCTTTTTACACTGTCCAAGACTAAGTTGCTTCCAAGGCATCTATCTCACGGTTTTTGTCAAGCAATGGATTTGTAGGGATTCTATTGAAACAGGATGGGATGAGTGTCAGATAGGTTCCTAGATTTTTAGCTGAAAGGAACTGCAGAAGCCATCAAATTCAACCCCATCTTTTTGAAGGGAAAAAAATGGAGACAAAGAGAGTTCAAGTGATTTTTTTCAAGGTCACAGATTAAGTGCCTGAGGCATGATTTGAACTCATTTTTTTCCTGATTTCCTTGGGGGGGGGGGATTTTACAATTTAGTGTGCCTCTCGACTATACTTCAAGGCTATAAGAAGTCAGAAATCACAGAATTTAGAATTGGAAGGGACCTTAGAGATCATCTAAACTAAGCCTTTCAAGTTACAGGTAAGGAAATCAGTCCTTGAAAGACTGACTTACCATAGGACAGTGATGGGGAACCTATGGCCTGGGTGCCAAAGATGGCATACAGAGTGCACTCTGTGGGCACACGGCTATCTGCTTCTTCTTCCCTGCCCTGTGGGGTGAGAGAGGGTAGGGTTTGCTTGACACCCTCAGGTGGGAAGATGGGTATGGCCCTCAATTTTGGGTGTGTGTGTGGGCATGGTGCTTGGTTGGGGATGGGTGGGGGTACAGTTGGGGATGAGCCCTGACACTCCGCCTCTAAAAGGTTCACCATCACTGCCTTAGGACATACAGCTACATAATGGCAGTCCACTGTCCTTTCCCCAATAGAAGACTGAAAAGGACCATTTGAAGGGTTCTGATACTGACCAATTAATTCTCTGAACCTCAGTTTTTCCTTTGTAAAATAGAAATAAAATTCCTTTTACTAGTTGCTTTGAACGTGCTTTGAACACTTCGAATCACCCTAAGAATAAATGAAGGCAGTTAAGTGACTCAATGGGTAGAGAGCCAGGTCAAATAAGAGGTCCTGGGTTCAAAATTTGGACTCAGATACATTCTAACTGTGTGGTCCTGGGCAAGTCACTTAACCTCCATTGTCTACCCTTTACCATTCTTCTGCCTTGGAAATGATACTTAGTATAAATTCCAAGATAGATAGTAAGAGTTTTCTTAAAAAAAAAAAAAGAATAAATGTGAGTTATTATTATAATCCTCTGATTCAGCTGGGTTAAAGTTTTTGTTTCCATAGCTGCTCAAGAGAAGGAGGCTATTTATTGTTCTGACAAAGATAAGTGATGCACATCATGGTACTATTTTTGTGTGTATACTATTGCCCAGCCAATCCATGTTGAAAGACATAGTAGGACTGTGGAAAAAGCAATGAATTTAGAATCAGAAGGCTAGAGTTCAAATCCTGCCCGTCCCTTGATATTTATATATATACTTCTATGTTACATAATTGTATTAATCACTTTATATATATCTATATGTATCTCTCTATGATCTATATATCTATATGTATACATGTCTATGTACATCTATCTGTGATTATAGAGCTATATACATATTCATGTATGTAAATAGTTATAGGCATACAAATCATTTACCCCTCTAAACCTCAGTTTCCTCATCTGTAAAATGACAGCGTTTGACCTTTAAGGTCCTTTTCAGAGCTAAAGGCTCTCTGGTACAAAAGAAACTCCTATGGTCAGCGATTGTGTCATTTTTGTCTTGGTATCTCCACCACCAAACGTAATCCCTGTAACTGAATAATAAATTCTTTGATGAGTTGACTTGCTCTGGATTTCTACTTTGCTGGGTTAATTTGTAAGAATAAAGGCTCAATGATTGAAAATAGAAAGTGATGAGATGAGCTCAGTCTGAATTGTTTGGAGTGGCACTTCAATAACTGAACTAGAACAATAGCAATTATTTGGCAACTTCACTTGGTGCCCCTGGGGTGCGGGGAGCAAAGAAGCAATGGAGAAATCAGAGGGGATCCAGAGTAGACTTGCTAAGGACTGACATCAGCTGACGTTGGGATTTATGAAGTTATAATGAGGGGGATATTGGTCAGTTCTTCTTTGTAACCCCAGACAACAGAACTAGGAAAAAAGATTCTAAATTGCAAGAGTGGAGATTTGGCTTAATCATCAGCGTTGTCCTGAAGAAAGTTCCTTCTTCTAGGTTTAAATAATAGAATAAGTCATTTAACTCTAGTGGGCTCTCAATAATTGCCTTGACTTTTGACTGGAATTGAATGTGTACTTTTGATAGCCTTAAAAATGAGATTGATTAGTTCAATTCAATGGGTTTTTATTATTTAAAGTGAATATTAAGGGGCACCTGGGTAGCTTAGTGGATTGAGAGTCAGGCCTAGAGAAGGGAGGTCCTAGGTTCAAATTGGACCTCAGAGAATTCTCAGCTGTGTGACCCTGGGCAAGTCACTTGACCCCCATTGTCTAGCCCTTACTACTCTTCTTCCTTAGAACCAGTACATAGCATTGATTCTAAGGTGGAAGGTAAGGGCTTAAAAAAAAAGAATATGAAGTGTCTATTGTATGCAAGGCCCTCTGTTAGATGATTCACAAAATCTGGCAGTTCCAATCCTGATTTCTCCACTGAACTTCAGCTCCATGTCGCCAACTCCCACTTTTCCAACTGGATGTCACACTAACATTTCAAATGCTATATGTTGCAAATAGGATATTAGTTCCCTTTATAACCAACTATATCACCCCTACCTCCTCCAAACTTTCCTATTTCTGTTGAGCATATCTCCACCCTTCTGGATTTTCATGTTCCTACCTTAATCACCATTGATTCTTTTCATTTTCTCATTCTATCCTCCATATCTAATAATTGTCTTGTTATTCTGCCTCCTCAATATACATTACATTGTCCTCCTTCACCCATATAAACACCAGCCCTAGTTAAGCTTCTTCTTTCTTCTAAATTATTGAAATTATCTCTTAATTGGTTTCCCTGCTTCCAAAGTCTTTCTTCTCTCTAATCAATCCATCAGTCAGTCAACTAGCATGAATTAAATTTCTTATGTGAGACAACCACCATCGATTCACTGCCTTCTTTCCTACTCACATGCTGCCAAATGAAGCTGGAAAAAAAATCATAAAATCTTACTGAATGGATCTTCCAACAAATGTATGTTATGTAATCTCAACTGGGTCCTCACTGAAACAAGGCAATCTTTTAATACCTTCCTAACTGACTTACTATCCTACTCACCACAGTGGCTCTTCCAAACCTTTTCATTCCTTCTCCAACTTCTCTTGATACTCCCTTTCCCCACCCTCTTGATTGGTGACCTAACCTCATATTTCACTGGGAAAAAAATGAGGTCATTTAGCAAGAACTTCTCTCCTCTTCCTCAACTCACATCTCCCTTCTGTCACTGTTCCCAGTGTTACCCCTGTCTCACATAATGAAATGACACCTCACCAAGGTAAACCCCTCTACAAGGATAAATGATGCCATTTTAGCTTGTCTTCTCCAGCAGACTACCCATTCTATCATTCCTGCTCTCTTAGCTTCAATATCTCCTTGTCTACAGGGCTGCTTCCTTATTTCCTACAGGCATATCCATGCCTCCCTTCTCCTCAAAACCTCTCATTTGATCCATCCATCATCCATCACCATTAATTATTACTTCTTGTTATCTCCCATTTTTCCTTTCTTTTTGCGGCTAAATTCCTTGAGAATGTCTTCTGCATTGGGTGCCTCTCCTTCATTTCCTCTCAGTCTCTTCTGAATTCCCTACAGTCTGCCTTTTGACCTCATCATTCAAGCCAAACTGCCTTCTTCAAAGTTACTAATGCCCTTTTTTTTTAAAGACCTAATTTTCATCTTAGAATCAATACTGTGTATTGGTTCCAAGGCAGAAGACTGGTAAGAACTAAGTAATGGGGGTTAATTGACTTGCCCAGGGTCACACAGCTAGGAAATGTTTCAGGTCAAATTTGAACCCATGACTTCCCTTCTCTGACTCTCAATCCACTGAGTCACCTAGCTGTCCCCCAATGTTCTTTTAATTGCCAAATCTAATGGCCCTTTCTTTATCGACTTCCTTTTTGTAATCTTGGACATTGTTGATCCTTCTTCATAATCCTCTACTCTTTCTCTGTTTTCAGGACACTATTCTCTCCTGATTATCCTCCTACCTATCTGACCACTCCTCTGTCTTTTTTGTTGGATTTTCATCTGGATCACACCCACAGTGTCATAGGACTCTTTACTGGACCCCCTTCTCCTCTCCACTTATATTATCTCTCTGGACAATCTCATCATTCCCCATGGATTATCATCTTTTGCAAATGATTCTTGAATCTTCTTATCCAGTACTAAATTCATTGATAACCTCTTGTCTTGATGCTATTGGATATTTAAAGCAAGAGTCCTGTTAACATATTAAACTTAACATGCCCCCAAACTGAACTTATCTTTGCCCTACAACATTTTCCTCTTCCTAAATTCCCTCTTTTTTTAATTTTTGGAAAATTGTATTTAATTAATTAACTAATTTAGAATATTTTTCCATGGTTACAAGATTCATGTTCTTTCTCTCCCCTCTTCCCACCCCTCTCCCATACCCAACGAGCAATTCCATTGTGTTTTGCATGTGTCATTGATCAAGACCTAGTTTCATATTATTGATATTTACACTAGGGTGATCCTAAGTTCCCTCTTAATGTTCAGGTTACCACCTGTCTCCCAGTCACCCAGGCTTGCAATAGAGGTTCCATCCTTGACTCTTCACTTACTCTTGTAAAATATAGACTCGAATACAGGACTACAATCCCCATGAGACTTTGCTCCACTTCCCCAAAATGCCCTGTAATCTCACCTGGGCCAAGATCGAGAAGGTATTTAAGCTGATTCAAAGGCTTTTGAGGGCTCGCTTTTTTGGACTTCCATTTTGGAGCAGACATGGCTTTTTTTCAGAATGTAGGTGAGGTTATGTCTAGGCCTCTCTATGGCCTGGACACGTGTCTCTTATCCTGTATTTTCTTTAATCCTTAATCTTCAATAAACCTCTAAAAAATATAATACTCCTTGCAGAGAGAAACTAATTTCTACCTGCCTCAGTCTCCCGTCTCCCCTAAATTTTAATCTTTACACTCTGACCTCCTTATTGGTTGCCAAGGTCTATTGATTTTACCTTGTAACATCTGTCACCCTTTGAATGAGATATCACTTTGTAATATACCCAACTTTCTCTCCTCTGACACTGCCACCATCCTGGTGCAAGCCATCATCACCTGACACTCAAATTATGAGAGTAGCCTACTGGTTAGTCTCCTTGTCCCAAGTCTCTCCCCATCTTCTATTCAGTTGGCAAAATCATTTTCCTTGGCTGAACAAGTTGTGGTGTAGGATTGTAATGGAATACTATGGTGCTATAAGAAATGATGAGCAGGAGGATTTCAGAAAAACATGGAAAGATTTACATGAACCGATGCAAGGTGAAGTGAGCAGAACCAGGAGAACATTATACACAACAACAGCAATGATGTATGATGAACAACTATGAATGATTTAGCTATTCTCAGCAATACAATGAGCCAAGATAATCCTAAAGGACTTGTGATGAAATATGCTATCCATCTCCAGAGGAAGAACTGATAGAGTCTGAATGCATTAAAGCAGGCCAATCTTCACTTTGTTTTTATCGTGTATATGTGTGTGTGTGTGTGTCTTCTTCTACAACTTGAGAATATGGAAAAATGTTTCATATGATAGCACATGTATAACCAATTGAAGGGGTAGAGAGAATGTGGAACTTGAAATGTTCGAAAACTAATGCCAAAAATTATCTTACATGTAGGAGGGAAAAAATAAAACATTTACTGAAGGGAAAAGCAAAACAAAAAACCAAACCAAAAACTATTTTCCTTAAGTATGGGTTTGACATGTTATTCTCTACTCAATAAATTCCAGTGGTTCTCCATCACAGCCAGGATCAAATAGAAAATTCTCTGCTTGGCATTCAAAACACATTTTGTTTTTCTTTTTGTTGAAAGGAGTTCACAGAACAAAAATCACTGGGGATTACTGGACTGGATGATCTTTAAATTTTCTTCTTGTAGTAAATCTATGATGATGTAATTGAGTATTCTCTAAAATAACTAAGTCTAAAATGGCATGATTGTTTCTGATTCTGATGCCCTCTCCCCCATTTTATAGATGAGGAAACTAAGGTAAAGTATTTTACCCAAGGTCTATAAGTGACAGAGTTGGGATATACCAAGCAGTGCTCTAATTAGCTTTGTGAGAGCCAGTTGTTAAATTCTCTTTGTGATCATTTCCACCTTAGAAATCAGAAAATGTTTCAAATCAGGGCTTGATTTAATTATAATTTTTTTTGTCATCTAGACTCAAGAAAGTGATGGAGAAAATTGTTAATAATGTAAATTTAACTTTAAAATGCTTCCTGACTTTTGAAGAGCTGATTGTTAAATATTTGCTAGCACATTCCAGGTCTCAGGCTAGTACTTTCCAGCACATTGCTATGGCTTAAGTTAATACATTTTCAGGCCCCCTTACTGGTTGTTTGGCTGAGATCTGCATAGTGACTGCTGTTAGAAGAGACCAATTCATCTCAGCTGTAAGCCAATATTGATCTACCCTGCATGGGACCTATGTTGTTTAAACTGCGAATGTACACTGGTGAGTGCTAGAGTAAATCAAACAAAACAGAGTCCCTCTTCCACTCTGGTACAATCAATTGTTTTCATGGTATATCCACTGTCTTGCCCTTCACCTTGGACTTCCTCCAGGCTTTGGGGCAATCTCAGAAAGGGCCCCGCTCTATTATCACTTCTTGGTCAGAATATTCCTGCCTAGATCGTGTCCCTTGGCATTCAGGGTTATTTTCTCCTCTGCAGGAGGTATGAAGGGGATGTTAATACCCCTCATGGATCGGCCATGAGCTTGCCAGAACAGAATGGGAGGGGTAGTGGCATAGGTCTTTCTCCATTTACTAAAATTAGACAGCAAATCCATCTGGTCTTCCTGGGCAGCTGGAAGGAGAGACTACTAAAGGGCCCAGACAGTTAGCCTGGCTAACATCCCTGTGAAGTAGGTACTATCATTATCTCCATTTTACAGGTGAGAAAACGGAGTCAGAGGGCAGTTAAGAAACTTGCCTAGGGTCAAATAGCTGCTAAATATCTGAGGTAGAATTTGAACTCAGATCTTCCCAATTCTAACTCCACTCATCCAATCCCTATATCACCTATGGAGTCCCTTAACTATCATCCTTTGTTTCTGAGCCACTACTCTCCTTTTCCTCCCCTTCCCACTTCTCCCATTGAAGCCCCACTTCTAACAAAAGAGAAACCACTGAGGTAAAACCAACTGACACAAGGCCATATCTACCAGTGGTAGACCTAATATGCCTGGAATTGCATTCAAGCGATTCTAGGACACAAGGAACATTGTCCTGCCCTCAATGTATTTTCCACATTCATAGTCCTGTAACTCTACCAAAAGGTGGGAGATATATTTTATAATCAGTTCACTAGGACCAAGAATAGTCATTACAATTAACCCAAGTTTTATTTCCTTTTGGGATTGTTTTTGTCTATATTGTCATAATCGTTTATATGGGACAGGTAAATGGTGCATTGGATCCAGCGTCAGACAGTTACTAGTTTTGTGTGACCCTGGACATGTCACTTAACTCCTATTTGCCTCAGTTCCTCATCTGTAAAAGGCGACACACTGAAGAAGGAAATGACAAACCACTCCAGTATCTTTGCCAAGAAATCTCCACAGACATAGTCTAATGGGATCACGAAGAGGCAGACCCTTCTGAACAACAACTCATTTGTTAAAATTAAAGTTCTCTGTAGACTATTTGAGTTTGTAATTATTTATTATATAAATGAGAAGAGCAGGTCAGAGAAGGAAAAGGCTTCTTGCTATATGGGACTGGTCATTCCCCTTATTAACCCTCTACTGAGCTTTGGAGCTGTCTCTGCAAATATCTTCTTATTCCAACTTCCTAGCCAGTCTCTATCTCCTTTCCTCCAGTCCCCTTTAAGTTCACTTTTCAGGTTCCGATTTGGCAGACTCCTGATCTCAGCCCAGATGAGAGGCAGGATACCATCAGGAGTCACGTGGGACAAGAGGCAAGAGTCTTCTGGGTCCTGGCATCCCTCCCAGAGGGTGTTTGGGTCTCCCCTATCTTAAGTAGTTTGTTGACAGATAAGCACCCAGACTTTGTTCAGACTCGATCCAAGGGTGAGGTGAGGCTGAATTCTGACCTAATCCAATCCAAGAATGAGCTCTTTTCAAACTGCATATGACACTTTCCTCCTTTAAACCATCATTGGGTGTCCTGAACAAAGGCCAGGGGCTATGTGTATTGTTAATTTTTGTATTTGCTTCGAATTTATGTGTATTGTTCTGCTCCCTCCGCCATTCTTACAAGTCTCCCTTGTTCCTCAGAACTGGCATTCACCATTTCTTATTTCTTATAATTGGTCTGAGTTTGAGTATTTCCCCAATCAGTGGAGACCTCAGTCAGTTTCACTTCTTTACTACCACAAAAAAATGCTGCTCTGAGTATTTCAGTATATGGGGAACCCTTCCATTGTTTTTTTAAACCACCTCAGGGTATATGTCCAAGTAGTGAGAGCACTGGGTCACAAGGGATTCATTGTTTAGTGACCCCTCTTATAATAATTCCAAGTTGTTTCCCAGAATAAGTCCACATAGCCTTTTTTTTTTCAAGTTAAGCCCATACCTTCTGTATTAGAATTGATACTAAGCATTGGTAGAATGCTTGTCAGAAGAATAGTAAGGGCGAGGCAATGGGGGTTAAGTGACTTGCCTGGGGTCACACAATTAGGAAATATATGAGGTCACATTTGAACTCAGCACCTTCTGTCTCCAGATCTGGCTCTCTACCCACTGAGGCACCTAGCTGCCCCTCACATAGAGTCCCCAAGAGGTAATTAATTCAATTTAACTGGAAAGTAACAGTCAGTTGTGAGATTCAAAACATTTCTTCCCCTTTCTTTTGCCACTGCTTCTTTCCTCCTTGAAAAATTAGGAAGTTGCATAACTAGGCTTTAGTTGTCACTCCCAATGTCTTTTGACACATTGGATCTCAGCAATGTCACAGTGGATCCCTTGAGAAGAGAAACTTTAGTCTCTCCATAACTGAGGCTGCTTGACAGGACTCTCCACAATGCAATCAATTCAATTCAACCAACATTTACAAAACACTTAAGAGTAAAGAGACAATAGGCATGCAGAGATGAAGCAAGATACATCCTTCCACAAAGACCTTGCAGCCTACTAAAGGAGAAAAAGCAGCAGCCCAAATATATAAGATAAATAAAAGTTAACATTTATTTGAATAAATCGAAATGCATTTATAAACGACTTACTATGTGTAAGTCAGTCAACAAGCATTTATTAAGCCCTATTATGTGCCATGCTCTCTGCTTAGTGCTGGGATGCCCCCTCCACCCCCCCCCCCCCAAAAGCAAAAGACAGTCCCTGCCCTCAAAGGGCTCACACTCTAATGGGAAGAGACCATGCAAACAACTGTGTACAAACAAGCTATGTTTGGGACAACTTGGAGATAATCAACAGAGGGAAGGCACTAGAACTAAGATGGATGAGGAAAGGCATCTTGTACAAGATGAGATTTTTGTTAGGACTTGAGGGAAGCCAGAGAAACCAAGAGGCCAAGATAAAGAGCAAGAGAATTCCAGGCAGGGAGGACAGTTAGTGAAAAATGTCAGGAGTTTAGAAGTGACCTTGGGCAGGCCACTTAACCCCAATTGCCTAGCCCTTAACCACTCTTCTCCCTTGGAAATAAAACATAATATTGATGCTAAGATGGAAGGTAAGGGTTTTAGGAGGAAATAAAAAAAGGTTAAATACAGAAAACCAGAGATTTTTCCAGACTACCACAGGAAATCTGACAGATACGGAAACATTTTTGATCCCATCAGTATCCATATTCAATTACCTACCAACTCAGCCCTGTCCTTGCTACCTCCGAACCCCCCTTGTCTAGCCTTTTCATTCTACGGATGATGAAATCAAGACCCAAAGAGAAATGACTTGTCCAAGCTTACAGGTCTAATTAGTAAAGAGATAAGATCAAAACCCAGGTTTCCTGTCTCTTGAATCCATGACTCCTTCCAAAAAAAAGTTTTATTGCCATTCTTCAATAAGAACAGCTATAATTCTTGTTATTTTAGGGAACAATGCCTAAAGATATCTTCTCAATGTTTTAAAATCACTGGAAAAAACAGGCCAGGGCAAATAAGCTCTCTCCCAAATCAATCAGTCTTGCCTAAATCTGTCTTTCTTTTTCTTCCCTCTCCACCAAGTTTCATTCCCAAAGTGACTGACCAGGGCTGAGCTGTCTGTGCAGGTGGAAGAAAGGTAATTATCAGGTGGCAGTTCTGACTACAAAATGTACAGTAACAAGGAAAAGTGCTGCCAATCTCTCTGGTGTCCACAGTGGCCTAGGCAGGAACCACAGTGCGAAGTGAATCTTGTCACTTGACATTTCCAGAGTCTCACAGAATGTTAAAGTTAAAAGACACCTTATATGTCCTCTGGTTGCAAGTTTCATAATAATTCAGCAACTTCAGAGCCAGAAGGGACCTTAGAAATCATCAAATCTAACTGCTTCATTTTTCAGATGGGGTAACTGAGGCCCAGTGGGATGAAGTCACAGAAATCTGAGTCTTCTGACATTAAATTCTATTTTCTTTCCACTATTCAAAGATGTATTTTTGTTTTCATTGGCTTAATAATAATTTGTTTTGGAGCAACCAAGTCTAAACTAGAAAGAATCAAGTGGGAAAGAGGAGAAGCGGGGGCAGCTGGGTAGCTCAGTGGATTGAGAACCAGGCCTAGAGACGGGAGGTCCTAGGTTCAAATCCGGCCTCAGCCACTTCCTAGCTGTGTGACCCTGGGCAAGTCACTTGACCCCCATTGCCTACCCTTACCACTCTTCTGCCTTGGAGCCAATACACAGTATTGACTCCAAGACAGAAGGTATGGGTTTAAAAAAAAAAAGAGGAGAAGCCAGGAAAAGGGGGTTTGAGGGAAAACATTCTATGCAAGGATCTGTCTTACAGTGAAGTAGGAGACTGGGTCCTTGGGAGGAATGACATGGACTAGAGAGGGATTGAAACCCCTGGGTGCTAGACCTGGCTCTATCAGGCTCAGCCTTACCAGTAAACATGAACCTCCACATCCAGAAGACATCAAGCTTCTTCTTCTTCTTCTTCTTCTTCTTCTTTTAAGCAGTACCACTTGTCTTTTATTTTTTTAATTTTTAATTTTTTTTGACATCAAGCTTCTTAAGCCTATATACGATATTATGGACACATTATTTCACTTGATTCTCCTGTTGGAGTGGTAGGTGGTATCTGCTCTTCACCCAACTCTGATCAATGGCTCTAAGAAGCTAGCACATGCCCAGTGGTCCATCTTGGTAGATGGGTTAAAATAGGTTGAGGGTAACAGACAGGTCTCAAATCCATTGACAGGTTGGGGGGGGTTTCCTCCAAGTATGTAAAGATGTTCCTCAATGAAATGGGCAAATGAGAATAATTTATTTCAACAGCCATGAAGGCGGCTGAAGCAGGAACTGTGGAGTGCTTAGAGCTTGGACAAACATGGAAGATGTCTAGGTCAGCCACTGTACCCTGGGCTGTCACTAGTCATCCTGACTTTTGCCTTGCCATTGCATTTCAATGACTGTGGAAGAGAGAGGGAAGCCGACGATTTTGTGCAACTCTGCCTCACTTAAATCCAACTCATGATCAAGTCAAGACATCACTCTGCGATGCAGATGCACTCTGAGATGTCATGTGAGAGTTAGTGGGTGGAGAAGAATTGTCTAGTCCTCTTTCCTTCCTGTGGCGGCTTTGGTGGAGCAGGACTTTTGAGCAGGTAGATTAGCTTGGGCATATGGTTTTATTTTGTTAGATAATTACCTTTTTCTTCCTTTTCTTCTATTGATTATTAATAAATCTTATAAAATATAATGTTTGGAGTTATTTCTCTTTGAGAACGAAGGACAAAGAACAACAGGAAGTAGAGTGGAAGGAATTTGAAAACTAGAATCAAAATATTTGGGTTCTGGTCATTTACACACACACACACACACACACACACACACACACACACACACACACATCTTGTGAGGCTGGGCAGTTTTTATGAGATTCATTTTCTTCCTCCTGTAAAATGAAAGGATTGGATTTAATCTATAAGGTCCCTACTAGCTCCTTTGGTCCTTTAGGCATTGCATGTAAGAGTAAGAGATCATTTGATTTGAGAACTTTAAAAAAAAAAAACCCTTACTTTCTGTCTTAGAATCACTAGTGCATATTGGTTCTAAGGCAGATGTATGAATTAAAAATTATAGCTTAATAACTTTATTTAATCAAAAGTAGGAGGAGGAAGGAGAGGGAAAAGTATATATTTAGCTGGCTAATCTATGGCCGCCATTGTGGGCCTCCTTGCTACACTTTGCCATGGGCCCAGTCAGTACCATCCACATACATGCCAAAGACACCCACTTCCTCTGATCCTCTCCTTGTAAAGTCTTTTCTCCACCCACTAACTCTCACATGATATCTCAGGGGCCAACCATAGTTTCTTAATTTGCCTGGGATGCCCAGGGGGCCAGTGCCTGGGAAATCACTCTGCTGCCTCACAATATTCTTGACTCCATTGCTTCCTGATCATGACTCTTAACGTCCCTTTTCCAGTGGCTAGTCTATCTCAATTTACTCACTGGTATTTGGCCTCCAGGTGATGTTAAGAGAGTGGCAGTCAAGAGAATGACAGGAGAGAGAGAGAGATTTACTTGAGACACAGAAAAGTGGTAAAGGCGAGGCAATGGGGGTTAAAGTGACTTGCTCAGGATCACACAGCTAGGAAGTATCTGAGGCCAAATTTGAATCCAAGATTTTCTGTCTTGTCTAGTCCTCTTTCCTTCCTGTGGTAGCTTTGGTGGAGCAGGACTTTTGAGCAGGTAGATTAGATTGGGCATGTGGTTTTATTTTGTTAGATAATTACCTTTTTATTCCTTTGCTTCTATTGATTATTAATAAATCTTATAAAATATAATGTATAGAGTTATTTAATTTTTACAGAGGTCCTAGGTTTGAATCTGGCCTCAGACAATTCCTAGCCATGTGCCCCTGGGCAAGTCACTTAACTCCCCTTCCCTAGCCCTTACACCTCCTCTGCCTTGGAATCAATACTTAGTATCATTTCCAAGACAGAAGATAAGAGTTTGTTTTTTTAAAGTTATATTCTTAGCAATGTTGTAAGGATTTTAGGGAAAAGGGCTTTAGGAAAGGGAGAACAAATAAAATAAGTTTATTAACAAATAGGGAATGATGGGGAAGGAAAGAGGATAATGGGCCAACTTATTAATAAACCCCAGATACGTAACTCACTATTGTTATTATTCTAAGCTTAACCTTATCTAAACTAACCTAAATTAAATCTAATTAAGGATAAGTCCACACAGAAAGCTCAGATTCCTTACACAGAGTCCTTAGTGGGTTAGGCAGCAGAGATCCAGCCGTACAATCCTTAGAAGCTTCAGGGAATGGAAAAATCCTCTTCAATTCACTCTGATCACCAGAATGAATGGGGCACTTCCTCTTCACCTTTGCTTGATGTTATTATAAGTTATTATAAGACAGGTAGCTCAATAGATGGGTTTGTCCAGGAAGAGTTCAGATCTACACCTTCAGGCTTGAACTCCAGGTCCAGACTCACAGTTGAAAACTGTTTTTTCAGCAGCTTGGAATTCTGACCCAGCCAGCTCTCAGAATCCAGGTTTGTCAATCATCTCTGCAACTTTCTTTGTTACACCAACTCCTAAAAATACTCAAGGCTAGCCCTAAACAAGAGCTGCTAGGTTCCGCAGGTAGAGCATTGGGCTCAGAGTCAGGGAGATGAGTTAAAATCTAGCTCCAAACACTTACTGGCTGTGTGACCTTGGGCAAGTCACTTACCCCGTTTGTCTCAGTTTCTTTATCTGTCAAATGAGCCAAGGAAGAAAATGGCAAAAGACTCCAATATCTTTGCCAAGAAAATCCTAAGTGGGGTTATGAAAAGTTAGACATGACTGAACAACAATAAAGCCTTAAATAAAGGCAAAGGATCAGATGCTTACCTGATGTGATTTGATCCTGCCTTGCCCTCCTGCAGGTACCTTCACCAGGAGGCCCCTTTCCATTGATGGATGGTGTAATAATTAAATTTATGAGGCTGATAGTAGTTTAATAACTTTATTAAATCAAAGTAATAGGAGTAGTAAAGAGAGGGAAAGGTAGGAAAGAGGTAGACAGATACTTAGCTTTCTAAGCTAAGTTGCCATGATGGGCCTGTGGCTAACTTCCACAATGGTTCCTTTAGCTCTCCAATGCTTCAGCCAGAAGACACCAAAGAGAGATCTTCTAGACCCCAGAAGAGAGACTCCTGGTCTCCACTTATAATCTCTTTTCTCTACCCACTAGCTCTCACACATCACATCTCAGGAACCAACCATAGTTTCTTAATTTGCCTGGGCAGTGCCTGTGGAATCAGTTTCCTGTCTCGTTGGTTCCTTGGTTCTTGAACTTCCTTTCTCTGAGGGCTTTTCTATACTTGAATTTACTCAGTGGTCTTTGGCTTCCAGGTCACTAAGAGATGATGTTAAAAAAGGCAACATAATGGAGAGAGAAATTTGCTTCCAACAAAGGTCCACTATAGAGGGAAGATTGTCAGAAAAATCAGATTCCCAAAAGATCTTTTCTGTTGTACATCCATCAGTAAAGCTCTTATCAAGCTATTTTTTTTGGTAGGTATTTGCAAGTGGGTTTGGGCAAGCACAGAGAATTTCTTCCTCTGCCATCTTGGCTGTCAGAAATGGAAATTGCCATGCTTATTTCTTGTGGTCAAATGAAAGTCTCAAGCCCTTTGCCCACCCTTTGCCCATAAACTGATAAAATGTCAGTTCTCTCCTGCATTTGTGCAATTGATTTTTTAAACCTAAAATGTAAGGTTTTAAAATATGTTGTAGTGAGGTCAGAAGATTGGAGCTTAAATCTGAATTCTGTCACTTAGTAGCCGTTTGGCGCTTCCCCTCTAGGTACCACTCTGAAAGATATTCTCATCCTTTTTTCTTTAAACCTTTACCTTCTTTCTTAGAAATTATACTAAGTATTGTTTCTGAGGCAGAAGAGTGGTAAGGACTAGGCAACTGAGGCTAAGTGACTTGCCCAGAGACACACAGTTAGAAAGTCTCTGATGTCAGATTTGAACCCAGGTCCTCCCAATTCTATGCTTGGTTCACTATTCTCTGAGTCACCTACCTGCCCCAACCTTAAAATACTCTTGTCCACATTAGTTTATATGATCATTATTTCTCCTTGGCCATGATTGCCTGTCTCTTTTGGCAAGATTTGCAAAGTAAAGCAAAATCTATTCCAAAAAGAGTCTGAACAAAAAAAATAGAAGGGGGAAAAAAATCAGAACTTAAAATAAACAGGATGCTCAGTCACCTTAGCCCTAAGGAAGCAAATCTGGAGAGTGAAATCTTATTATTAAAAAAAAAAATTGTACCCAGCAAGAGACCCCACAGCGTCTTGTAATTTGGAGAAGGCAGGAGCAACAAATATGGAAATAAACACACTGCCAGCTATTTTCTCAAAGGCTTTAACTTGGCAACTTTGTTGTTTCCCCCAAGTTTTCCTCCATTATCCATGCTTGACTGCTAGGTGAGAAGCAGTTGGTGGTGAGCAGGATAAACTCTGAGGCAAAAGAACTAGGTCAAAAACTGGCAATTAGAAAGCTTAGTTTTGAGGGATCTCTTTTTCTATTTCCTTTTATTTCTAAGGGAAGCACTGGAAAAGGAATGTGCTGAGATGTAGGAAAATCCAGGCCAGATGAAGAATGACAGATGGGTTCCAGAATTGAATTTCTGAAGGGTGCCAAGGGATATGTCAAGGGACAGGATGACATCACTCATGGTGCTCTTTGATATTTGGCATTGTGGGTAAAGAAATTGGATTTGGAGCTTGAGGTCTTGGGTTTGAATCTTGACTTTCTGACTTAGGATCACAAATTTCAAGCTATAGGGATCTAGGCCAACCCATTCAGTTTGCACATGAGGAAACTGGGGACCAGGGAGATTAAAAGACTTGTCTAAGAGACTTCTGGCTTAATATGGCTACAGTTTAGTCGCAGGACTCTTCCTCTCCTCATCACCTACTGCTATAGACTACCTCAAAAGGCCAAAAAAACCAAAAACAAAAACAAATTCAGATGAACAAAGGGTCTCTACAGTAGGGCACAGCACTGAAGGTATGTGAGATTTGGGCATTTCCACACCAAAAGGGGGTGAAATAGCTTTCACAATCAATCACAATTACTTAGGAGATGGGTAACAAAACACTTCTTAGCTAGGTATTAAATTAGAGGGTAATTTAAGTCAGACTAGAATTGGGATTTTCCTCAATTTCCAAGGCACATTTTTCTTGTGTTTGATTCAGGCACCTGGCAAAGTTGCCTGGTTATGGTAAACATAACAAATCAGGGAATATAGTAATGATTCCAAAACCAGGCAGGTCAAAAACAGAGAAAGAAAACTATAGACCAATCTCCTTAATGAACATAGATGCAAAAATCTTAAATAGAATATTAGCAAAAAGACTCCAGCAAGTTATCACAAGGATTATTCATTATGATCAGGTGGGATTTATACCAGGAACACAAGGATGGTTCAATACTAGGAAAATTATCCCAATAATTGACCATATCAACAAGCAAGCCATCAAAAACCACATGATTATCTCAATAGATGCAGAAAAAGCCTTTGACAAAATACAACATTCATTCCTATTGAAAACACTAGAAAGTATAGAAATAGAAAGGCCTTTCCTAAAAATAATAAACAGTATATATTTAAAAAGATCAGCAAACATTATCTGCAATGGGGATAAACTAGAAGACTTCCCAGTAAGGTCAAGAGTGAAACAAGGATGCCCATTATCACCTCTATTATTTAACATTGTACTAGAAACACTAGCTATAGCAATTAGAGAAGAAAAAGAAATTGAAGGTATTAAAATAGGCAATGAGGAGACCAAGCCATCACTCTTTGCAGATGATATGATGGTCTACTTAAAGAATCCTAGAGAATCAACCAAAAAGCTAGTGGAAATAATCAAGAACCTGTTATAGTCTATATTTTCATCCAGAAATTTTTCTTTTCTTTTGGATTTTTCTGATGCCTTTTTAATTTCACTTACCAATTGATTCATATACCTCATACCTCAGCCATGCATCCCTAAGTGATCCTATGTTTTTTTTTTCTCACTCACCCACAACCCAGGGAAATGTAAAAAATATTATTATTTAAATTGCAAAGTTTAAATTCCTTTTGAGAAGAATTTTAGGTAAAGAAAGATGCTACCTCTCTGAATCCAGAAACTGAACTGTTGAAGGAGACACCATAAAGAAGCCTCCAGACCACAAGCTGCACAAGAATGAACTTTGGGTGTGGTTGATTGAATATTTATTTGTATGTATACTCTTATGCCAAAGGGGACTGCCCCCAACTGGCTTTTTGTCAATGCATCCAGCAATTATTGTTTTTTTTCTCTCTTTTATCCTCAAATTATTGTAAACTTTAAATTGATTGTGTTTTCATGATCCTTTGGGGGAAATTATTTTTTATTTATTTTTTCCCAAATGATCACACGGAGAAATGTAAAAATGGAGATTTTGAATCCAGGACTCCAATCCCCAGGAGTCCTTGCTAGCTCCCAGAATGCCCTCTAATCCCACTGAAATTCTCACCTGGGCGAGATCACAAATTATTATTTAAAGGAGTTCTCCACCTACTGAAGTTCTTTCCTGTTTCCTATTGCAAGCACAGGGCTCCTTCATGATGTAGGTGAGGTTAAAATGGGCCTCTCGATCCACCTAGCACGTCCTTTTTTTACTTGTATATTCTCAAATTCTCAACCTTTAATAAAACTTTAAAAATATAATACTCCTTGCAGAGAGAAACTAATTTCTACCAGCCATAGCTTGGCCCCCTAATTTTAACTGTTACACTTAGAAACAATACTATGTATTGGTCTTAAGGCAGAAGAGGGGTGAGGGCTAGGCAAGGGGGTCAAGTGACTTGCTCTGATACATTGTAGATGTGTCATCCATAAATTTATATTAAATTCTTTTTGTATCTCTTTATGCTTTCCATCTTTCCAATACCTGAGCCCTGGTGAGCAAGTGGTTGTTCATCATTCCTAATTCTATAGACTGTCTCCTCCTCTCAGCCTTTTCCCAGAGCACCCCCTGCTGGCCCCACCCCAGCCTCATCCTGCTCACTTCCCAGCAGGTGGCTGTTTGAATTGCAGAAATAGAATTGAGGAGGAATTAAGCAGCCTCTTCAGGGTGTTCCTAATAAACCCAAGCGCAAGTGGTGCCAAACATCACAAGACCTTAATAAAGGAGAAGGAAATAGAGGGGTCAAGAGAAATGGGTGTCAGCGAGAATAGAAGGAGCTAGGAGAGATAAGCCAAGAGAGGAGGAAAGGAGAGGGGGCAGAAGAGTGGGAGGCAGGATGGATAGAAAGGGGGGGGGCATGAGTAAGGTGCAATGAATTATTAGAAAATGCCAGAGGGGGCCAGCTGGGTGAATCAGTGGATCTTGAGAGGCAGGCCTTGTAAATAATTAATTTTATTTCTAGTAATAAAATATTATATTTTTGAGGTTAATTAAGGATTATTAGAAATCAAGGAATAAAGAAGATAGAAATAAAAACCACATGCCCATGGCTGATTAGCCCATTCAAAATCCCTGCACTTATCTTAGTTTACCACTATACTTCCTACATCATTGCAATGGCAGAGAGCGAGCATGGGAGGCGTTACTGCCAGTTAAATACTAATTGTGATCTCATCCAGGTGGAGACTCAGATGAGGTTATAGGGAATTCTGGGAAATACCAAGGACTTCTGGGGATTGAAGTCTAGGGTTAAAAATCTCCATTTATACAGCCCAGAGATAGGAGGTCCTGGGTTCGAATCCGCTAGCTGTGTGACCCTGGGCAAGTCACTTAACTCCCATTGCCTAGCCTTTACCGCTCTTCTGCCTTGGAGCCAATACATAGAATTGCTTCTAAGATGGAAGGTGAGGGGTTTTAAAAAGAAAATTACAGAAATTAAAGGGACCTTAGAAGTGACTTAGTTCAACTCATACCTGCCAAGAAATGTTCTTCCCTCCTCTCCCATCTTAGTATGTTCCCTTAGAAATTACCTCCCATCATTATACTAGATAGTGTATGCACTATATATACTATATGATACTATTTAGTGTAAATATTGTAGATGTATTATATATAACATATATCCATACATACATGCATGAATATATACACAGACATATAGGTGGTCTTTCCACACATCTCAGGAATCCATAGTAGTGCTACCATAATCTGGAAAAATCGATGTAAAATTTTTTTGGACCTCCCTTCATGGCAGAAAAACTGGTTTTTCTTTTCTTTTCTTTTCTTTTCTTTTCTTTTCTTTTCTTTTCTTTTCTTTTCTTTTCTTTTCTTTTCTTTTCTTTTCTTTTCTTTTCTTTTCTTTTCTTTTCTTTTCTTTTCTTTTCTTTTTTTCTTTTCCTTACCTTCCATTTTAGAATCAATACTGTATATTGGTTCTAGGGCAGAAGAGAGGTAAGGGCAATAGGGGTTAAGTGATTTGCCCAGAGTCACCCAGCTAGGAAGTGTCTGAGGCCAGATTTGAACCCAAGATTTCCTGTCTCAAACCACCTAGTCACTTAGCTACCCCCACCCCCCAAATGTTTAACAATCAGATTTCTGGGACTGGGGAGTTATGCATGCACAACATACTTTTAAGTTTAATTTGTGTTATTAAACCTTCTGCATCACTTTCTTAAACCTAGAATAAGTCAAATCTTGATTTATAGAATTTGCCAATTTCTGAGTTGTAACTTCTCACACTGAATATTTAGCAAACCTCTTGTAAGATGGTGTGAGATGGCTCCCGCATACCTCCATGGTTTCTACTTCACTCACAGTTCTGGTTGTCCTCTTCTGAGGCTAGATCAGCTAATCAAATGCCTTTCCTAACATGTGACACCCAGAGGGGTGGAGTCAAGATGGCAGCAAAAGTCCAGACCTCTCTGAAGACCCTTTCACACCAATCAAAAACAAAGTGCTTCAAAGAGGGGACAGAAAACCAAATCTAACAACAGGACAGAGCTGGGGGACCCTCCTGCTGGATTCAACTTAAAAGGCATGCGAAAAGAAGCCTGAATTCTTGAACTCTTGGGTTCAAGGGGAAGGAAGATCCCAGGACCCCTCCCCCACCTACAGTGCTGAGTCTCCTTCAGTGGCTGGAATCTCTGGGTGGGCAAGGGCACTAGTCTGGAGGGAGTGCCTTGCTGGTACAGCTGTGCCAGGCTCAGGGTGTTGAACACAGATGGCAGGAAGGTAACTGGAGGAGAAGCACAGAGAGGGTGACCCCGCCCCCCCACCCCTCCTGGAGGTTTTGGCTTCAAACCACATCTAGTTCTGCAGATCAATGCCTTCTGACTTAATCTTATCAATAGGGTAGATAAGAAGCCTACTTAAGCAGAAGAAGTTCTATCTCCAAAACCCCTCCCCCACTGAGGCCACTGAAAGCCTTGCTGACTAAGGGGGAAGGCTACAATCACTACAGAATACCCTGATAACAGTGTAGGAAGCCCAGCTCCCTTTCAGCTTCTGCTGAGAGCTGGGGAAGATCTGACCTCTGGGCTCATTACTACTCCATCAATCTAATCTATTCAATCAGCAGAGCAGAGAAGAAGACCAAACCCACTGGTCCAGCAAATAATCATAGGAAAAAATATGAGTAAAGGACAGAAAAAGAAAAAAGAAATTACAATCAACAGCTTCTATCTAGGTAATGAACAAAGAGCAAATGGAACAGAGGAAGATCAAGGAACACTAAGCAAAAACACAGAAAGTCCAGCGAATTGGACACAGGCTTTAGAAGAACTCAAAATACAATTCAGAACACAATTAAGAGAGGCTGAAGACAACTGAGAAAAGAACTTTAAAAAGCAAAATAAATCATCTGGAAACAGAAAATAGTGTCTTGAAAGTCAAAGTTAACCAGCTTGAAAATAAGGCAAAGAAGATGAAAGATGAGCTCCAAAGAAAATCAGACCAGAAGGAGAAGGATGACCAAAAAGCCAGGGATGAAATTCAGTCTTTAAAAATTAGAATCCAACATCTAAAATGTGAAACCCGGAAATGAAGAGTCCAGATGTGGTCTGACCAGGGAAGTTCTGCCAGTACATAGTCTCCATTTTCTAACACCTCTTTTAAAAAAAATTTGAATTTTATTTTTTCAATGACATAGATAAATTATTTTTGACAATTGTTTTCTGATATTGTGTGATTCAGATTCTCTCCCTCCTACCTTCTTCCAGGTGGTAACTAGTCTGATATAGGTTATATCAGTGTTTTCATGCAATACATATTTCCATATTCCCCTACTGGATCACCTCCTTTTTCTGAGAACTCTTTGCTTTTATTAACACAGCCCAAAACTAACTTTTTGATTGTCTGTCATCTGAAACCATGATAAATACTCTATTCTTTCTCAGGTAAATAAAATTGAATAATAAAAGCATGGATTTATAAAGGATGTTAGAGTTTGTCTAGTTTCATTTTATACTTGGGGTAATTATGTCCCAGAGAGGGAAAATGCCTAGCCCAGAGTGTTTTTGTAAGCATAACTGAGTCTGGATCTGTCTCTGTTTTTCTCATTTATCATGCAGGTGGAAAACAAAGGATCTAATCCAATCTAACAAAGGGGTATAAGCATATCTACTATGTGCAAGGCATTGTGTTAAGTGCTGGAGATATGTAAAACAAAATCAAAAACAATTTCTCCCTTTTACTTTTGGCATAGAATCAATGAGCAAATAAAAACTGTGTTCTCTTACAGCTTAAAAGTCCTTATGTAGTACAGAAGCTGCTTCAAAGCCAGGAATTCTGGGAAATCTAGTAAGTTTACTTAGTGACTTCCCCTGCTGCTCTTTCTCCCAGCAGGCCAAGGGGAAGAGAGTAAAATAATTTAAAGTGATAGCTAGCATTTATATTGAACTTCAAGGTTTACAAAGCATTTTACAAATATGATACATTTTATTCTCACAGTAACCTTGGGAGGATTTATTATCCTTATTTTTCAACTGAGGAAACTGAGGTTTCAAATGAGCCAGAGAGAGGTTAAGCAACTTGCCTAGAGTCATATAACTAGTAAATGTCTGGGTCTTCTTGGCTCCAGTAGATAGCACAGAAGCAAAGAAAGAGAGAGAAGAGAGAAATAGAAACAATATGTGTCTGACAGAGTCAGACAGAAAGAAGACAGGCAGAGAGAGAGAGAGAGAGAGAGAGAGAGAGAGAGAGAGAGAGAGAGGTATTCTATCTACTATATCACCTAGCTGCCTAAAACCCGGTACTCATGTGATGTTTGATTCACTTATCCAGTGGGACTATTCCTTGGATCAAGATTTAGTAAACAGGATTTCAAAGCACAGAATATAAATCCCATTGGAGTTAGAAAACAGAAGTTCTCCCAGTTGCTGTGTGGTTTAGTTATCTTATTGCTGATGGGGTCCTGTGATCACTTCTTATTGATACTAACTCAGTGGAGAGTAATCAGTCAATGACCAACTCTAGTAAGGAAGCCTGCAACCATCAAACCATCATGCTGCTATTTCTCTCTCTCTCTCTCTCTCTCTCTCTCTCTCTCTCTCTCTCTCTCTCTCTCTCTCTCTCTCTCTCTCCCTCTCTCTCCCCCTCTCTCCCTCCCTTCATTTCTCTCTCCCCTCTCTCTCTCCCTCCCTTCCTCTCTCTTTCTCCCTT
>NC_077228.1:483739255-483791755 GCF_027887165.1 Monodelphis domestica
CTCTTTCTCCCCCCCCCTTCTCTCCTCTCCTCTCTTTGCCTGTCTTCTTTCTGTCTCTGTCTCTGTCATACACCTATTGTTTCTATGGCTCTGTCTGTCTGTCTGTCTGTCTGTCTATCTGTCTGTCTCATGCACTTTGGCACTCTATTTCTTATATCAGTAAGGAGATGGGGCAGAGAGCTGAAGAATGCTAGAGATGCACATTCTACAGGATGATTTGAAGGAGGAAAGAATGCTGGGGGGATCGGAAAAGGAAGCCAGCGATTCTGCCAAGATGAGGTGGAGAGAAAGTCGACCTAAAGCCTGATGGTAGGAATTTTCTCTTAGGATATGAATAGGGCTGTGGGCTGTGGAGAGAGGGGAAGCCTGTCAGGAGGGCCACAAGTGAAGGGCAGGAAGGAGGAGGTGGTGAGCCTCAAACGTCACCTCTTTTCCTGGTTTGCCTAAGGCCATCCCTGCAGTCAGTAATTAGTCTACATGGAACTTAGCTTCTGGTTGCAATGACTGCATAGTCAGCATCCCTTTCTCCTGAATGAACTTTGAATGAATACTTTTCTTGCTATATCTACCTGCTACTGCACAGGCCCCAAATCAAAGTCAGGCTGGTCTTCCTTTTCTCATGTCTTAGAATAATCTCTTGTGTTTTCAGGGGGAGAAATAGGCCAAGGAATAGTGTGTCCTATGGACCACTGCAAATGGAAAAAGCTTGCCTGGTATGATATAAGAGACGTTTACAGAACCCGAGTCACAGAACCGCAGAGTTGGAAGGGGCCTCAGAGGCCTGCTGCTCCAACCCCGAACGAGAGAGAACAAGATTTCAGAATTCCCTTTACATCAGCCTTTTTGCTTGGAGGCCTGCAAAGATAAGGAACCTGTTAACTCTGGGGTAGTCCTTTTGAGTAGTTCAAATTGACTGTAAGGTTTTCCCTCATGGCAAACTTAACTTTACCTTTTTGTGATCCCTACATGTTCACCATTCCTGGAACAGGCCTGTAGGGTCAAGCTAAAAAGCCTAATCCTTCTTCCATAGAGCAGTCCGTAAAATACTGAATATGGTGATCATACCATCCCTCGAGTTTTTTCTTCCTTAAGCTAAATATTCCCAGTTCCCCAACCCAGATAAGGAAAATTATACCCACTATGTTGCTGGAATCTCTGTCTGTCTGTCTGTCTGTCCTCTGTCTCTTTGTTCTCTCTCTCTGTCTCTGTCTCTCTCTCCCCTGTCTCCCCCTCTTCCCCTCTTCATCTCAGTCTCCCTGTCTCTGTCTCTCTTCCCCCCTCCCCATCTCCCCCTTTCCTCTTCTTCATCTCTGTCTCCCTGTCTCTGTCTCTGTCTCAGTCTCTCTCTCTGCCTCTTCTCCTTTCTCTCCCTGACACCTCCCTCCTCTTCTCCCCCCTTTCCTTCTCCCCCTCTGTCTCCATCTCCATCTCCCTCTCTCTGCCTCTGTCTCTCTCTGCCTCTCTCTCTCTCCCCTCTCCCCCAAAATCCCTTTTTTCTTTCAGTTTAGTGTATCACCCAGACTCTAGTGCCTTCCCCACCATTCTTCTAATCACCTTGCATGTACTTTGTATCTGTTTTGTATATACAACACACACACACAAACACACACACACACATGCCTATTCCATCTACACTATAAGCTCCTGGAGGATAAGTAATGTTTTCACTTCTGTTTTTGTGTCTCTACTGCTTAGCACAGCATCTGTCACATTTTTTGTGGTTGTTCAGTAGTGTTCAGTCATGTCTAACTCTTCATGTCCTCATTTGATGTTTTCTTGGCAAAGACACTGGACTAGTTTGCCATTTCCTTCTCCAGAGAATTTTATAGATGAGGAAACTGAGGTAAACAGGATTAAGTGACTTGCCCAGGGTCACACAGCTAGAAAGTGTCTCAGGCTCTGGAAGAGATTCTGATCAGGTATAGGTTGAACTAGATGATTTGTGAGAACCTTTTCAACTATGTGATTTTGTAATTCCATTCGATGTAGCAGAATGTTCATTTAACTGGAAACCAACCCAACCTAAACCTATGATTAGTTGTAATTTTGCCACCATCTACTTTTTTTCCATGAACCTTCTTCCTTATTTACTGGTTCTGAGGCAGAAGAGCAGGAAGAGCAAGGCAATGGGGGTTAAGTGTCTTTCCCAGGGTCATATATATAGGAAGTGTCTGAGGTCAGATTTGAACCCAGGACCTCCTCTCTCTAAACTTGGATCTCTATATACTAAGCCACCTTGTTGCCCTCTCACTATCTACTTTTAAGGGAACAAAAGGCCAATGAAAGAAAATAAGTCAACAGTAAATATTTAAGCAAATATTAAAAAGAAAAATAAACTGTAAGTTACATACAGTGTTCATACATGGTTTCTGCAATGTAGTCAAAAGGACACAGGACTGGAAATCAGGAGACATGTATTCTAATCCTGCCTATGTGACCTGTGAACATATGATTTTTTCTATTAGAGAAAGTTTCCTTTGCTTTTTCTTTCTTTATTTTTTTAAACACTTACCATCTGTCTTGGAATCAATACTGTCCATTGGCTCCAAGGCAGAAGGTAAGGGCTAAGCAATGGGGGTTAAGTGAGTTGCCCAGAGTCACACAGCTGGGAAGTGTCTGAGGCCAGATTTGAACCTAGGACCTCCTGTCTCTAGGCCTGACTTTCAATCCATTGGGCCACCCAGCTGCTCCCTCCTTTTCTTTTTAATTGTTGAAGGGAGATGGATTAGAGTCCAGCTTTGATATTCCAGGAATCGCTCTATACTTACCACATTTAAAGGACAGTGCTATGAGAATTCAAATTCATAAGGGTAACCCTAAAGCACTATTTACTCCCTAGTCATCATGGAATGAAAGGTTTGCATTTGCTGTACTATCCTCCCTTTCATCAGAGAATTGGATCCAGAGGCTTCAGGAGTGGTGAAGAATGGCAAGACTTGAAATAAAAACAACAACAACAAAACTTTTCTTCTTAAAACTCATTTAAGCAGAAAATTTGATTACCCAGAATGCTTAGTTCCCTGGGAATTCCAGTTAATTAGGATTTTACTATACATGATTATCCCTCCTTGACTGTTCATTAATGGAGAGGGAGTCTGAGGTAACTAACTAATGGGAGGTGGCAGAATTGGAGTCATTAGTATGATCTAATATCTTCCTTATAACAGTCCTGTAACAAATAAAGGAGGAAGGAAGGAATGAAGGAAGGAAAGAAGGGGAAGGGAAGAGGGTAGGAAGGAAGGAGGGAGGTAGGGAAGAAGGGAGGGAAGGAAGGGAAGGGAAGAAAGGAAGGAAGGGAGGGAGGGAAGGAGGGAAGGAAAGGAAGGGAGAGAGGGAAGGAGGGAAGGAAGGAAGGGAGAGAGGGAAGGAGGGAAGGAAGGAAGGGAGAGAGGGAAGGAGGGAAGGAAATGAAGAAAGGGAGGAAGGGAGGGAGGGAAGGAAGGAAGGGAGGAAGGGAGGGAGGGAAGGAAGGAAGGAAGGTAGGAAGGGAGGGAGGGAAGGAAGAATTGAGGGAGGGAGGAAAGGAAAGGAAGGGAGGAAAGAAGGAAGGAAGAATGGAGGAAGGGAGAGAGGGAAGGGAGGAGGGAAGGAAGAAAAGGAAGGGAGGAAGGGAGAGAGGGAAGGAAGGAAGGGAGGGAGGAAGAGAGGGAAGGAGAGGAAGGAAGAGAGGGAAGGAGGGAAGGAAAGGAAGGGAGGGAGGGAAGGAAAGAAGGGAGGGAAGGAAAGGAAGGAAGGGAGGGAAGGAAGGAAGAAAGGGAGGGAGAGAAGGAAGCAGGGAAGGAAGAAAGGGAGGGAAGGAGAGAGGGAAGGAAAGGAAGAGAGGGAAGGAGAGAGGGAAGGAGGGAAGGAAGGAAGGGAAGGAGGGAAGGAAGAATTGAGGGAGGGAGGAAAGGAAAGGAAGGGAGGAAAGAAGGAAGGAAGAATAGAGGAAGGGAGAGAGGGAGGGGAGGAAGGAAGGAAAAAAAGGAAGGAAAGGAAGGAAATGAACATTTATAAAGTGCCTACTATGTGTTAGGCACTGTGCTAAGTGCTTTACAAATATTATCTCATTTGATTATCAAAACAACTCTGGGAGATAGGACAGTGGGAGATTCATACTGCCAACAAAATCTTTGATTTTGGCAGATTTTCAGAAGTTCTATCTAAACTGCAAGACATTTTACTAGTTTTAACTCATCCTATAACTTAGAAGTAAATGCTCCAGTAAATTGGCCTGTTCATCATTTATAAGGTATAGATTGCCACAATGTTTAACATCTTCTTTGAAGATATCTATGTAACTCACCTCAGTGTTTAAGAGGAATCTCCCAGAATTCTGTTCAGATTTATTGTCAAATAAATTGTGAAAATTGTGCCTGGCATTGACTCAGGCTTGGCCTGGAGAGTTGCCACTGGCATGGAGCTCTGCCTGCTGTATGTGACTTACCAGCAGGGGGAATGAGTGGGGTGTGGGGGGGGGGGGAAGGGGTGTTGGAGACCAATATGTTGTGGCTGCCCTCTCCATGAATATTTCAGAGTCTGTCCCTCTCACATCTACCTCCTATGAGTCCAGATCAGTGTCATTGGCCCAAAGTGGTAGGGGCCTTGCTGGGAGCAGGGATGGGCAGGAAGACATAGCAAAATAGTAATTAACGGAAGATAAACATATCCAGAAAGCTCAGGTCCATTAGTTAGCACCACCACCTGGGGAGAAAGGCTTGGCTAATCACACATCCCAGCAGGCAAGATGACCTGCAGACCAGGCATCGTCTGTTTGCATTTAAATTAAAAAACATATTTTCAAAATAAATATGCTGCTAAGTCCTGTTTGTCATGCTGTTCCTACTGAAATGCAAAAAAAGTGACCATGTTATTATGCAACTGTGTTTGGCACATCTTCTTGGTAAAGCTTAAAATCACCCCCAAATTGAAACAAGGCCTGAAACTGTTACACTTCCAAGATCTTAAATTTGGATGTTTTTTTAACTCTGATCTCAGTCTCTAGTTTCCCCACCTATGACCATGGCATGGTACTAAAGCTCTACATTGGTGATTTTGGGATGCTTCACAATAAAGGTGCTTTTTCACATCGGCCAAAACTTGTCTTATGTCTAGGTTTCTACAAATAAGGAAAAAAAGACCCTCAACTCCTATGCAAGTACTCGGGCTAACAAAACATTGCATGTAGGACAGACTGTCTAAGCCAAAGAAAAACTCCAAGACTTTCATCCACACTGACGAATAATCTAAAGATAGCTCTCATTTCTTCTTTGGTGAACTCACCCCCCTTTTTACCCCCCCAGGAACTCATACGGTCTTCCAGACATATAGTTCTACTGTGGGTAGGTCTTCCTCCAATGGGAAGAAAGCACTCTAGATTGTTAAGACAACTTATTGTCCTTGGAGAGCCTCACCTCATCCAGGGAAGTTTATAATCCTTCAAATTTGTAGGACCACCTTGAGTTTAAGGCTCTCCCCTGAGCAACTAGGTGTCTGTATCTGACTTCAGATACTTCCTAATTGTGTGACTCTGGGCAAGTCCTTTAACTCCATTGTCTAGAGTTAATACTAAGCATCTGTTCCAGGCAGAAGAGTGATAAAGGCTAGACAATTGGGGTTAAGTGACTTATTTAGGATCACACAGTTAGGAAGTGTCTGAGGTCCAATTTGAACCTAGGACCTCCTGTCTGTAGGCCTGTTTTTCTATCCACTGAGTCACTAGTTTCCCCTTCCATTTCCTTTCTTCTCACTCTCTTCTGGCCACTTGGGGTATATGGGATGTTCAGGGAAGACTATCACCTCTGATGTGAGGGCTTGTGGAGCCCGTTTCAGGGTTACTTATTTGCCTTTAGTGTTTAGTTACTTATTTGCCTTTAGTTTCACCCAACTCTCATCTGTGGCTTCAAGAAGCTGTAGAATGCTCATCAGCCACTTCTCAGTAAAATCCTCTTGGGAGATGGACTAAATCCAATAAGGGTCTTAAACCCATCAATGAATTGGAAGCAGGGGGTGGGTAAAATGTCTAGCCCAAGCATGTGAAACCTTCCTCCAGTGGAATGTGAGGATGAGAACAATTTGTTCTAATGGTCATCAAAGTGGCTGAAGCAGGTGCTATGGAGCCCTTAGAACTTGGTCAGACATCAAAGATGCAAAGGTCATCCAAATGCATCCTGGGCCATCCCTAATTGTCTTAACTTTTGTCTTTCCTCTAGACTTGCATGACTCTAGTAGTGAAAATGAGGCTGATGACTTTGTGCAACTTTACCTCACTTGAATCCAACTCATACAGAAGTCAAGATATCCCCCATGATGCCATTGGCCATCTTTGAAAATGAAGGATGAATGACAACCACAGTGCCTGCCACATAGTAGGTATCTGATAAATCCTTGATGATTCACTGACATAATCTTCCTCAGTCTGGCTTCCAACTCATCATCCAACTGAAACTGATCCTTCCCAAGTTGCCATGGATTTCTTAATTTCCTTGTCTAATGGGTTTTTCTCATACTTCATCCTTCTTGACTTTTCAGTTGCCTTTGATATTGTGGATCACCTTCTGTTTACTCTTCATTCCCTAGGTTTTTATGACAATAGTCTTTTCTGGTTCTCTTCAGTCAGTCAATCAACTAGCATTTATTTTTTTAATTGAAATAATTTATTTATTTAATTTAGAATATTTTTCCATGGTTACATGATTCATGTTCTTTCCCTCCCTTCCTCCCCCCACCCCTGTAGCCAACGAGAAATTCCAGTGGGTTTTATGTGTGTCATTGATCAAGACCTATTTCCCTATTATTGATATTTGCACCAGGGTGATCATTTAGAGTCCACATCACCAATCATCTCCCCATTGACCGATGTGATCAAGAAGTTGTTTTTCTTCTGTGTTTCTACTCTCACAGTTCTTTCTTTGGATGTGGATAGCGTTCTTTCTCATACGTCCCTCAGAATTGTCCTGGATCATTGCATTGCTGCTGGTAGAGTGTATTGATTTAGAATCTCAAACCCTAGAGACTACATTTACCACAATCCCCTTTTCCTTTTCCTGTTTGTGTGTCTCCTTATGTGGATGGAGTTTTGCGTTTCTGTTTCTGCCCACTCAGTCTCTCTTGCTGGTACCAGGGGTAAGGAGAGAGCGTTTTGGGTGCTTGATGGAGTTTTTTTTTAATTCCTCTTTGCTCTAAGTAGATTTTAATAAATAGTATTAAAATAATACTTGGAGCACTGAATATTAATTTTAATCTTTATAAGAGAAGTCCATTACATTCCATTGTGCCACAGTGTATCAGTCTCTATGTACAATGTTCTCCTGGTTCTGCTCCTCTCACTCTGCATCACTTCCTGGAGGTTGTTCCAGTCTCCATGGAATTCCTCCAGTTCATTATTCCTTTGAGCACAATAGTATTCCATCACCAACAGATACCACAATTTGTTCAGCCATTCCCCAATTGAAGGGCATCCCCTCATTTTCCAATTTTTTTTGCCACCACAAAGAGGGCAGCTATGAATGTTCCTGTACAGGTCTTTTTCCTTATTATCTCTTTGGGGTACAAACCCAGCAGTGCTATGGCTGGACCAAAAGGCAGGCGGTCTTTTAAAGTCCTTTGGGTATATCAACTAGCATTTATTAAATGCCTACTATGTGTCAAGCACTGTAATACAAAGACTGGCATATAAAGGCCTCCAAATTGGGATGCAAAGAAAGGCAAATGCTCTCAGGAAGCTCATGGTCTGATGAAGGGGGCGAGTTGGGGAGGGAGACACAATGTGCAAACAGCTATATACCAACAAGCTATATATAGGATAAACTGGCACTCTCAGAGGAAAGGCATGAAGATGAAAGAGGACTGGAAAAGGCTCCTTTCAGAAGGTGGGATTTTAGCTGAGACTTGAAGGAAACCAGGAGGCAGAGACGAGGAAGGAGAGCATTCCAGATGTGGAGGACAGCCAGGGAAAATGCTCAGATTTAGAAGATGGAATGCTCCGTGAGAGGAACAAATAGGAAGGAGGCCAGAGTCACTGCATTGCAGAATTTGGGGAGTGGAGTAAGACTGGAAAAGTAGGAGGGGATCAGGTTATATCTTTGAAGCCATACAGAGGATTTCCTGTTTGACCTTGCAGGTAACAAGGAACCACTGGAGTGTATTGAATGGGAGGGGTGGAGGAAGGAGAATGCTTATGTGGTCAGATCTGTCATTTTGGAAGATCAGTTTGCCAGCTGAGCGCAGGATGGATTGGAACAAGAAAGAGATCAGAAACAAGCTGGCCCTCCTGCAGGCTAATATTGCAAGAGTCTGAGCAGATGATGAGGACCTGTACCCTGGTAGTGACACTATCAGAGGAGAGGAAAGGACATGGATGAGAAATGTGAGGAAGGTGAAAACAACAGGGTTTGGCCAATGATTGGATATCGGGGTAGGGTGAAAGTGAGGAATCCAGGAGGACATCTAGATTATAAGCCTGGGTGATAGGAAGGATGGTAGTATCTTTACTAATAGAGGTTCAAAAGAGGAGAAGGTTGGGGGGGGGGGAGATAATGAGTTCAAGTGGCAGCCAAGTGGCTCAGTGAATAGTATTAGACCTGGAAATGGGAGGATTTGGGTTTAAATCTGGCCTCAGTCACTTCCTAGCTGCGTGACTTTGGGCAAGTCACTTATCTCCCATTGCCTAGCCCTTGCCCTTCTGCCTTAGAATTGTCACTAAGGCAGATAGTAAAGGTTATTATTTTTTTTTAAAGGGGGCAGCTAGGTGGATGAGTGGATTGAGAGCAAGACAGAGAGAGATGAAGTCCTGGGTTCAAATCTGACCTCAGATACTTCCGAGCTGTGGGACCCTGGGCAAGTCATTTACCCCCATTGCCTAGCTCTTACCATTCTTCTGCCTCGGAACCAACACACAGTTTTGATTCTAAGATGGAAGGGTTTTTTGTTTGCTTGTTTTTTTTTTTTAGGGAAGAAAGATAATGAGTTTTGGATATGATGAATTGGAGATGTCTATGGGACATCCAGTTTAAGATGTTTAAAAGGCCACTGGAGATGTAAGACCAGAGAAAAATTAGGATTGGACAAGTAGACCTGCAGCATAGAAATGATCCCTGTGACCACTGAAATGTCCAAGTGAAATGGTATAGAGGGAGGAGAGAAGAAGAACCAGGACAGAGCCTTGGGGGATTTCCGTTGACAAGCTGACATGACAGGAAGCCCACCCAAAGGAGAAGAGGAGCAGTCAGACAGGTAGGAGGAGAACCAGGAGAGGGCAGTGTCCCCAAAACCAAGAATGAACAGTCTCCAGATGACTGACAGATCCTCCCACCTGTGACTGTTCTATTTGCTGGTGATTCATCCAGTCACACCCACTAGCCATCACTATACCCCGAAGCACTCCATCCACTGTACTACCTAGTTGTCTTCATAATAATAATTATACCTCAAAGGGCTGTTCTGAGGAAAGCACTCTAAACCTCAGGGACCAATATCCATGTGACTCCTTGTTATTATTACCCGCTTTATCTTCTCTATTAGATGGTAATCTTCTTAAGGCGTGTACAGTGTGCCATTCATCTTTGTCTCACCCTCAATACTTATCTCTGGGCCTTGCAGAGAATAGGCGCCACTGTCAGAGAACTGGTCCTGCCAAGGCTATCATGTCTGCTTCATCTCAGTTATCTTTTGACATGTTTAGGGGGTTAAGTGACTTGCCCAGGGTCACAGACCTAGGAAGTACCTGAGATCAAATTTGAACCCAGGACCTCCTGTCTCTAGACCTGGTTCTCAGTCTACTGAGTCATCTAAGCCACCCTCATCTCCATTATTATTAATGCTTAACCACAAAATCCCTTTACATCCATAATGCCCCTTAAAATCTTTTAATCAACAAAGGTGGGATTACCCTGTGTCAAGGCTAGCGATAGAAATGACAAGCATCCCCCCCTCCGCATTTGCAGATCTCAGAGAAGAAGCTTTGCTTCTCCTCCCTTTTAAGTTCTGGTAAATCCTCAGGTGGTGTCTGAAACGCAACATCTGATGGATCCAGGGGAATTACTTCTAATGTGGTTCAGCTGTCAGTTACATCACCCAAGGAGGAATGCCTTCTTAGATTAGTGGGATGGGGCCACGCCAGTCCATGTGTGCACCATCAATCAATCAACAAGCGATTATGGTCTATTAATGTGCCAGGCTCTGTGCTTGGGCGATAACAAAAAACAAAAGCAAAACAGCTCCTTGCCCTGAAAGAACTGACAACACATATGAGGAAGTGGTGGCCAGGGAGTAGAGCTTTGTCCTAGGCAGTCAGGAGTGCTGAGAATGGAGCCACAAAGTCGTGGACTGAATGTCCTTTTCAGGAGCACTGAATTAATTATGGTCCCCTGAACAAAAGAGTGGGATGGGATGGGAATTTGTCAGTGCAGGGCAGGTGTTAGGAGGCCAATGTTATCAAACCTCTCCTATCCTGGTGGGTGGCTGGATGCGGTGAAGCATAGGCTGGGCATCTGGGGCTGGCTGAAGTGGGAAATAGCTATTTATCCTCTAATCTGGGCAGCTCCACCCCAGGGCAAGAGCCAAAGTTAAATGGATTGACTCTCTCTGGGGTGATGGAGTCAAGTTTCTGAAGGTCAGGGGACCAGAAATTCCCTGTTCCTAGGAGGGAAAGAGATAAATGAAAGTTGTCTAACTTGGCTCTACCTGAGTATTCCAGTGGATGACTGAGTGAGGTAACACTTAGTCTAGGATCCTGGAACTGGCTAGAGAGTGAGAGCTGAAATGAGCTAATTTGGGAGCTTCTTTGACAGGGATGCTGTGATCTTGTAAGATTACACTGGTAAGGACACATTTTGGTGGAGTGTCATAGTTCCTACCCTAGAATAACTTGTGGCAAAATACACCTTGGTACTTCAAAAATTTAGCATTTAAGCCTTACCCTATCGAGCCCCAGTCTACTTTCCAGCCTTATTGGCCATTATTCTCCTTCCTGCAATGGTGGATCCAATCATAGTGACCTTCTGTATTTTCCTTACTTAAGAGACGCCATCTTCCTTTTCTATGTCTTTGCACTGGCCGTCCCTTCTACACCTGGAACACACTCCTTCCTTCCTCCCACCTCACAGAGCTCATCTCATCTCTTCAGAGGTAGCTCAGATGCACCATCTTCTGCCAGAGTCTCACCTAAATATCAATGCCTTCCCTCCCAAGCTACCTGGTATTTAAAAATTGTCATCATTCGGTCATTTTTAATTCATGTCTCACTAGCCATCTAACTGCTCTAACTATAAAATTAGTAAATACCAATACTTACACTTTTAAAGACCAATTAGGTAGCATAGTGGATATAGAGTCAGGAAGAACTGAGTTCAAATTCAGCCTCAGACAGTAGCTATATGATTCTGGGTAAGTCATTAACTCTGTTTGCCTCAGTTTCCTCATCTATAAAATGAGCTGGAGAAGGAAATGGTAAACCACTCCAGTATCTCTATCAAGGAAACAGTCAGGCACAACTGAACAACAATAACAATTTTATATTTATAATTATATATTATAACATATTGCAAACTTTAAAACACTATGTAAATATTGTCATTACTGTTATATTCTTAGGTAACTGATGGTGTAGTGGACAGAGTCTAGAATCAGGAAGACTTGAACTCAAATGGAGTCTCAGATACTTCCTAGCTATGTGACCCTGGGCAAGTTACTTAACCTCTGCCTGCCTCAGTTTCCTCAATTATAAAATGCAGATAATAACACCTACTTCAAGTTTGGTGTGAATATTAAATGATCTTATATTTGTAAAAAGCACTTAGCATAATACCTAGCACATAGTAGGCGCTACATAAATGCTGAGTCTCCTTACTTCCCTTATGCTTACTCATGGAACAGTTGCTGATTGCCATCAAGGGAGGAACTTTTCACATTAATGAAATCCCACATCCAAATGAAAAAAAAAAGAAAGAAAAGAAAATTCCTTAGTGGATGTCTTTTAAACTGACCATTTGCTCAAGAATGAAAGGAATAATCATAACATCTGGGAAAGGTTCTTGTCCACACATTTCTTAAACTCATTTGAGCTCTATGCAGACCAAAGTAAGAACTTATGACTTATGTATTCCAAAAATTGGCCTGCAACTCTGGTCATTGTACCAGAGGTCTGTGACGAAACTAGGATGGGAAGGAATCTACCTCAACCGAGAGGTTCTTTCCTTGGAGTGCTCCTGGAAAATCTCTCTTGGTTCCCGAATGAAGTTTCTGGGACATTTCCCATGGAAAAATAGATAGGTTATGCCAAGGAGTCTGGCAAGTATGGCACACTCTTGTAATCCTGTCAGTATTCGAATCCATTCCAGGCTACCTTACATCATTTGAACACCACGTTCAATTCCAGTTGGACTCCATGTAGTGTGGTCAAGAGAATGTGATAACTAGCATCTGGGATAACAGAGTGACTAGCACATAAATGGCATCCTTTATGGACCAATAACTCCAGTTGACTTGTGAACAGCTTGAATTCCTCAGGCTATTCCTCTACTGGTCTCTATTGGTTGTGCCTTTTTATAGACTGTCCCCCATACCTGGAATGCACTTCCTCCTCACTTCTGGCATTGACCTTCCTTCAAAGCTTAGCTCAGAGAGCTCAGAGATCACCTCCTCCATGAAACTTCTCCTGCTTTCTCCAGCTGTTGGTATTCCTCCATCCTGAATTTCCCCTTTATGATTTTACATTTGTTATACACACATGTTTACACACACACATATATATACACACATGTGTATATATGTAAAAGGGTTTTCAAGTAAGTCTAGGTTCTTTTCCACACTGCTGCTTATGCAGAAAGAGGTTCTCCCTCTCTTTTTAAAAAATCCTTATCTTTGTCCTTAAAATCAATTCTAGGGGGCAGCTGGGAAGCTCAGTGGATTGAGAGCCAGGTCTAGAGATGGGAGGTCCTGGGTTCAAATCTGACCTCAGCCACTTCCTAGCTGTGTGACCCTGGGCAAGTCACTTGACCCCCATTGCCTAGCCCTTACCACTCTTCTGCCTTGGAGCCAATACACAGTATTGACTCCAAGATGGAAGGTAAGGGTTTTAATAAAAAAAAAAAAACAATTCTAGGTCTTGGTTCCATGGCAGAAGAGTTGTAAGGGGTAGGCAATAAGGGTTAAGTGACTTGCCTAGGACCATACAGCTAGGAAGTGTCTGAGGCCAGATTTGAACCCAGGAACTCTTATCTCTAGGTCTGGATCTCTATCTATTGAGCAACCTATTGGTCCCCAGAAGGAGACTCTTGATTGGAGTCAGTGCTGACACAATGCTGCACACTTATTTGAGGGCTAGAATTGGTGGGACAGCTATCTTTTTTTTCAAATTAATTTTATTTAATTAACTAATTTAGAATTTTTTTCTATGTTTACTAGATTCATGTTCTTTCCCTTCCCTCCTTCCACCCCCCTCCCATAACCAACATACAATTCCACTGGGTTTTACATGTGTCATTGATCAAGACCTATTTCCATATTATTAATATTTGCACCAGGGTGATCACTTAGAGTTTACATCCCCAATCATATCCCCTTCTAACCATGTGATCAAGCAGTTGTTTATCTTCTGTGTTTCTGCTCCCACAGTTCTTTTTCTGGATGTGGATAGCATCCTTTCTCATAAATCCCTCAGAATTGTTCTGGATCATTGCATTGCTACTACTAGAGAAGCCCATTACATTGGATTGTGCCACAGTGTATCCATCTCTGTGTATAATGTTCTCGTGGTTCTGCTCCTTTCACTCTGCATCAATTCCTGGAGGTCTTTCCAGTTCACATGGAATTCCTCCAGTTCATTATTTCTGTCAGAACAATAATATTCCATCACCAACATATACCACAATTTGTTTAGCCATTCCCCAGTTGAAGGGCATCCCCTCATTTTGGGACAGATATCTTGAGTACACATACTTCAAGAGAGACAGAGTTACTCCAGACTTTTAATCAGTCAATCAATCAATCAATCAATAAACATTTATTAAATGTCTACTCTGTGCCTTCAAGACTGACTCCAGAAGAGAGAAAAAACAAAACCTTTGGAAACTGTAGACTTATAAGAGAAACTAGCTCCCTTGATTTCTAACTTTCCTCCCTAGGAACTTTGGAGAGAGAATTACTGTTAGGTGAGTTTGGGTCTCTTTCTTCCAACTGAGATCTTATCTCATTCCTATCAGAAGAACTCATTCATTCTTGTCTATTTCTCCTGGGTATTCTAATCTATAGAATTTCTCCATTTCTGTTTGCTATTTTGCTTGATAAATGAGTATCCTTGTTATTTGCTATCTGCATATGTCCTTTTGTAACTAGTGTTTGGTAGGAAGGGAGCAAGTATTTACACACACATGTAAATATATAGACATACAAGCATTATGTGTGTATAACTGGAAGGGCTGGAGGAGAAGCATTTGTTTTGCTTTCCTGTGTCCCACTCCCCACCCCAAAGGCAATTCCTTCTTAAGAGTCCTTCACTGCTAGATTCTGCCATTTCTCAAATCACCATTGCTGAATCTTGTGATTCTGACCTGGCTTACTGTGTTACACATAGGCCCAGGGATATGTCTGGTTTTTCTTGCCAATCACAAGATATTTCCTGCATGGCATCATCTGCTTTCATTCAGTGATCCAACCCCCCTTTCATGTTTTTTAATTGAATAAGGATTTATTCATACTGATTTTGCTTCCCCTCCCCCCTTTAAAATCCTTACCTTCCATCTTAGAATCAATATAAGAACAGTAAAGGGTAGCCAATGAGGGTTAAGTGATTTTCCCAGGGTCACACAACTAGGAAGTTTCTGAGGCCAGATTTGAACTCACAAATGAGACTTCCTGACTCTAGGCCAGGACAGCTTGACTCCAGCTCCCTCTCTAGTAGACCATACCACCTTACCTTCTTCTAAAAATGCTCTCCTTTCCTGATTCCATGAAATCTGTTTTTCCTGGTTTTCCTGATTTCCATTTATCTGATCTTTATTAGCCTCCTTAGCTGATTCATTACCTTCTCCTGACCCCTAAATGTGAACCTCCCCAAGGCCCTATCCTTTGCCCTCTTTCTTCTTTAACCCTTGTGATTTTATCTTCTGTTACAGCCTTATTTATTACCTCCTTGCAGATAACAATGATTTGGCTTCTGACTTCATCATTCAACTAAAACTCCTCTCCAGAGTTAGCAACAATCTTTCATTCTTCTTGACCATTCTTTGGAATTTGACACTGTTGATCACCTTTGGGAAATACTCTTCTTCTTACCTTTTCTTAATACTGCTCCCATCTGGTTGTATTATTATCATTATTTTAAATTGCAAAGTATAAATTCCTTTTGAGTGTAATTTTAGGTTAAGAAACATGCTACCTCTCTGAATCCAGAAAGTGAACTGTCTGGAGAATACACCATGAAGATGCCTTCACAGACCATAAGCTGTACCAGAAGATTCAGAGTGAACTTTGGGATGTGGTGATATGAACTGTGTGGGGTTGAATGCATTTGTTTTGTATGTATACTCTTATGCCAAAGGGGACTGGCCCCTAACAGGCTTTTTGTCAATGCACCTAGCAATCATTGGTTTTGTTCTCTTTTCCTCTTATCCTCAAATTATTGTAATTTTATAGCTGGTATGTTTACAAGACCCACTGGAGAGACTAGTCTTCCACGGGCCTAAGGGGAATATATAAATGGAGATTTTTGAACCTTAGACTTCATTCCCCAGAAGTCCTTAGTATTTCTCAGAATTCCCTATAATCTCACCTGTGTCTCCACGTTGGTAAAATCAGGTTATTGGTATTTAACTGGCAGTAATGCCTACCACATCCTCTCTTCTTGCATGCTGCACATCAGCAGTGACAGTGGTAAGGTGGGGATGACTGAAATGGCTAACCAGCCATGGCCACGTGGTCTTTGTTTTGTATCTTCTTTATTCCTTGATTTCTAATGATCCTTAATAAACCTCATAAAATATATTTTTATTACTAGAGATATAATTTAATTTTTACATGGTTCTCCTATTACCTGTCTGACCATGTCTTCTCAGTCTACTTTGCTGATTCTTTGTCTATGCCATGAATATTAATTGTGGGTATCTCTAAGGCTCTGTCTCAGTCTTTCTTCTCTGTTCATTCTATGCCATCTCACTTAGTGATCTCATCAACTTCCATGGATTTAATGATCATCTTAAAATTTTTCTTTTATCCTTATCTTCTGACTTAGAATTAATACTAAGTTTTGGTTCTAAGGCAGAAGAGCAGTAAAGGTTAGGCACTGGAGTTAAGTGATTTGCCCAGAATCACTCAGCTAGGAAGTGCAGGCTACATTTGAACCCAGGGCTTCCTGTCTCCAGACATGGTTCTCTATCCATTGAACCACCTAGCTGTCCCTATCATCTTTATGCTAGTGGAACCCAGTTTTAGTTTCTTTTCTGATCTACAGTCCCTGACCTACTACTGCCTTTTGGACATTTGGAACTGAATATCCTATAGACATATCAAATGCAACATTCCCAAAACAAAACTCATCTTTCCCCCCAAATTCTCTCCTCTTCCTAACTTTCCTATTCTTGGGCACTGTATAATCCAGGCTCTCAACTTCATTGTCATCCTTGATTTCTCATTCTCACTTACCCACACATCCAATCAGTTTCCAAGCCTTGTTCTCTCAATCTTTACAGCATCTCTCATACATATCTCCTTCTCTCCATTCACATTATCTCATTTGATCCTCACTATTTGAAAGTGAGGAAACTAAGGCCACCAGATTAAGTTATTTGCCCTGGATCAACTCACAACTAGTCCCCTGGACTCTGTACTTGTGTGATAGTATATCATGGAATTTTGGGAAGACATTTTGTACCAATTGTTCTCACTAGATGACTATAGTAAATACCCCTTTGTAAAAAGGCTGATTAAATTATTCCCAATTGATAATCTTGGGCAAGGCACCCCAGTGGGGTCTCAAGCCATGGGCAGTAGAGAAGAATAACCCCTCAGGGGTACTCCCCTAGAACCCTGGGGTAGATCTATCTAAATCCATGATCCTGATTTGTCAGTGGGAATGTGAGTTGATGCAAGGATGCTCAGAGCTTTCATGGGCTCTATCAAAAAGTTTTTTTTTCAGGACATCAAGCTTATATCTGTGTCTACAATTTCTATTCAGTCTGTTCTCTTGAACCAAGTAGAACAAATCTAGAATCCCTCTTCTCCATAGCAGTTTTTCAAATACAAATGTCATATCCCCCTTAGAGCTTCCCTTTCCCAGGATAAACATCCCCATTACCTCTGACCAATCCTTATATCAACATGAACCATCTTGGCTGCCCTATCAAGAAACTCTCCAAAATTGATTAATATCTGCTAAATGTGGTACGTAAGTGAACACAGTTCTTCAGATGTGTTTTGAACAGGGAAAGGTACAGCAGCACCATCACCCTCTTGGTCCTCCACAGGAACCCTCTCTCAATGTATCCTTCAAACTTTTTTCAAGTGCTCAAATAACCCAAAGACACATATTTCACTATTAAGATTACTTCAATGATGTCTTCATATCACCCTAGTGTATCCTGGGATTTGAACTTGAAACATTAACATTGGATGACAGTATATATGGCATATAATAACACACATTTCCATAGCACTAGCTTTAATGTTTATAAAATAACTTTCTTTTTAACAACTCTGTACACAGTAGACGATGAAAGTATTATTATCCCCATTTTACAGGGGAACAATGTAAAAATGGAGATTTTGAACCCCAGATTTCAATCCCCAGAAGTCCTTGGTGTTTCCCAGAATTCCCTATAATCTCACCTGAATCCCCAGGTTGGTGAGATCACAATTGGTATTTAACTGGCAGTAACGTCTCCCTCTCTCTCTTTCATTCCATTGCAATGGTGTAGTAAGTAAGCTGCATGGGGGGGGGGGGATTCTGAATTGGCTAATCAGCCATGGGCATGTGGTTATTATTGTGTATTTTCTTTATTCCTTAATTTTTAATAATCCTTAATAAACCTAATAAAATATTTTTATTACTAGAGATATAATTTTAAATTTTACAACAAACAGCCTCAAAAAGGACAGTGACTTGTCCAAGGTCCTACAAAGAATAGGCAGGATTCAAACCTGGGTCTTTTGACTTTCTAGTATAACAAATTAATTTAGATTTTTGTAGCCTTCAACCATGAAAGAGAAATGACCACCCAATTAGGAATCTTACATTTTGCTTATTTATTGGTGTGAAAATCTTTCTGGCATTTGGAAAGGCCATGAGTCAGGGAGGAGGATGAGTTTTGTGCTGTCCTTATAAACTCAATTTGTCTCTTGCTTGTTTTAGCTGTGGTCATTAAAAAGGAGGCTCCACATACATGGTTCCCTACAACCCTTCCCCATCTTCCTTGACTTTTTTTTTAACCTTTGCATTCAGACTGTAGATTTTACAGTGATGGATTTTCTTTTATTACTGACCTCTGTCTGGAGAAAAGGAGGTATTTTGTTTCTTGGGGCTGCCCTTTCCCCTTCCCCAAAGACCTGCCTTGTTCAGAGTAGGGAAACACAGCAAATGGGAGTCAAGCCTATCATTTATAGATTGTCTACCGTGGGCCAGGCACTGTAGAGTGCCAAAAGTGAAACCATCTCTGTACTAAAGCAGTTTCCATTCTATTGAGGGAGGCATGCAACATAGAAAAGTGTAGCATGGGGGTAGAGAGGTAGCATGGTGAATAAAGTGCCAAGCCTGGAGCCAGGAGGTCCTGGGTTCAAATCTGGATTCATATATTCCCTAGTTATGTGATCCCAGGCAAGTCTCTTAATCCTGATTGCCTGGTCCTTGCCCTTCTGTCATTGAATTGTTACTAAAAGCTGCATCTAAATAATTGGAAAAACATTAATTGTTCACAGGTAGAATGAACTAATATAATTAAAATGATAATCCTATCCAAATTAATTTACTTATTCAGTGCTATACCTTTCAAACTACCAAGAAACTTTTTTATAGAATTAGAAAAAATTATATCAAAGTTAATATGGAAGAACAAAAGATCAAGAATATCAATGGAATTAATGAAAAAAAATGTGTAGATTGGGGGCCTAACAGTACCAGATTTTAAACTGTACTACAAAGCAGTGGTAATTAAAACAATATGGTACTGGCTAAGAGACAGAAGGGAGGAACATTGGAATATTTGGGGTAATTGACCTCAGCAAGATAGTGTATGATAAACCCAAAGATCCCAGCTTTTGGGACAAGAACCCACTATTTGACAAAAACTGCTGGGAAAGTTGGAAAACAATATGGGAGAGATTAGGCTATACCAAGATAAATTCAGAATGGGTGAATGACTTAAATATAAAGAGGGAAATCCTAAGCCATTCTCCAACTGATAAATGGCCAAGGGACATGAACAGGCAGTTTTCAGATAAAGAAATTATAAGAATTAAAAATTAGGTTTTATGCTAAATATGAGAATTCTGAAGTAATATTGTGGTCACCAATTTAAAAATATTATAGGTTAAGTCAAAATAACTTTTAGCAGCTTTATTTACAAAGAAGTGGAAAGAGTGAAAGTGGGAAAATGTAGATAAAGAGACAGAAAATACTGCCTAGCTACAAATACCCTAAGTTTAATCCTAATGTCTCTAGATTGCAAATGCAAATCCGAAAGCAAATCTCACCAGAATCCAAAATCCTAATTATGAAGTCAAAATCCAAAGAGCCAGGAGATGCAGAAGAATCCACCGAGAACTGTCAGTGCACACGAAGCTAGGACTGCCAAGAATCTCACCAGAACTCACGCTGAAGGGAGTGTCCCATCAAAGTGCCAATGAGCAGAGAGGGTCTCCTCACAGAAGAACCAAGGAAGGAAACACTCCACTCACCACTGCACAATCCAAGGAAAGAGTCCCATCCTCTAGTCACTAAGGCCAAGTGAGAGCCACTGAGTCCTCCAGTTGGCCTTTTTAAAGCAGTTTTCTCCACATCACTTCCTATCACTCCCCCACTTTATGGGAATCAATTGCAGTCTTTCCATTTGCCTAGCACTGTGGGGGGGGGGAGGGAAGTGACCTTTGGAGGTGTGACCTTACTCAGTAAGTGACTTGCAAACTCTCTTAGTGTCAAATAGGGGTACTTTTAAGTTCTCGATTTGTTTAGCTAAAAATAGATAAGGGGAGAGTTAATCCTATCTTTACAAAATCAAAACTATTAATAAGCACATGAAAAAGTGTTCTAAATCTCTCATAATTAGAGAAATGCAAATCAAAACAACTCCGAGGTAATACCTCACACCTACTAGATTGGCCAATATGACAGTAAAGGAAAATAATTAATGTTGGAGGGATTGTGGCAAAATTTGAACACTAACAAATTTCCACACAAGTTTTCTGAAGTGACAGGATTGAATTTATCTCCCTTCCTTCCTTCCCTTTCCCTTCCCAGTGCTGGCAGGCGATTTGATCTGGGTCACACATGTATTATCATGTAAAACTTATTTCCATATTGTTCATTTTTTGTAAGTGCATAATCTTATAAGATCACCCCCCCCCCCAATAACTGAATAGTCATCTGCTTTCATCGTCATTCTGACTCCAACAGTTCTTTCTGTGGAGGTAGAGAGCATTCTTTATCAAAAGTCTCACCTCCTCATTTAAAAAACTTTTTATTGTCATGCAAAACACATTTCCATGTTGGCCCCATATTACATTATTGTAAGAGCAAAGTCATACATCACCAAAACCCTAAAATAAAACCAAAAATACCCTAAAACCAACATTTATTAAGCACCTTCTGTGTCAGGCATTGTGCTAAGTGTTTTGCAAATATTGCCTTTTTGAATCCCCACAAGCCTTTGAAATAGGTGCTTTATGTCCCCATTTTATAGTTGAGGACACTGAGGTAGATAGAGGTTGAGTGACTTGTTCAGGGTCACACAGTTCATGAGTGTCTGAGGCTGAATTTGCTCTCAGATCTTCTTGACTCCAGGTTCAGTGCTCTATCCATGGTACTACCCTACTACAGGCTCCCTTGTTACATCACAGAATGTATATGAAAAGAATAGCAGGGATTTGGGAATAGCTGAGCGATCTGTAAGGGTTTCATATAAATGCTGGCACTTGAACTGAACTGAGTTTGGAAGGGATCATAGATGAAAAGGAAGGACATTCCAGGGATGGAGGCTGGCTAGTCCAAAGGAATGGAGATGGCAAACAATGTCTGTCATGTACAGAGAATATCCAGTGCATCATTGTGATTAGACCATAGAGTATATAGAGGGGAGCAATGTATAAGAAGAGGCAATGTGGTATAGTGGATAGAATCCTGGACTTGGGTTCAAATCTTCCCTCAGGCATAAAAAAAAAAACCCTTACCTTCCAATATTTCATATCAATTCTAAGACAGAAAAGTGGCAAGGGCTAGGCAATTAGGGGTCAAGTGACTTGTCCAGGGTCACACAAATAGGAAATATAAGGGGAAATTTTAGGATTGTGACTTAATCTAAATTTAATTGGTTGCCGGGGAATATTCCAAATAAAATACCCAAGTCAGTTTGGAAATTTATGGTGGTTTAATTAATAAAGAAGGAAGGAATTAAGGAGAAGAGAGAGGGAAGGGGTATAGAATTTCTCCCACCTGGCCTGTGCCAGGGGGCGTTCAAAGACCTCCGCCACTAGATCTTTTCAGAAGATTAGAGGCTTTCCTAAGAGGATAGTGTTTAGAAGGTAAAGGAGAAAAGAATCAGCCTAAACTCAGAGAGAGGTCAGAGAAGACGTCTCACCTGAACTAGGTTACTAAGGTTCCCCAGTAGTGTATCAAGGATTCTCACCACCAAACCTGGACAATAGCTGCCACCATGCCAACATGCCAAGACACTTAGCACACTGCTGCCAGAGCCAACTCTCCACGAAAAGAGACCAAGAGAGGAAGTGATGCACAATATATAGTCCATTTTTACATCACTTTCCTGCATCTCACATGTACCAATGGTAGCTTAAGTTTGACTTAGGACAGCCCAGGGGTCTGTCAGTTGTTTCTGATTTGTCATTTGCTAGCACATATCTGTCATAGGCCATCCTTCTCAATACTTAATCCTTAAGTAGGGGTGTAGACATTCCTGTTTTGTTAGACTAAGCAGGGTGGAGTAAATCTAAAGTTCACAGAAGTAAGGGAAAATTTGAACCCAGGTCCTCCACTGAGCCATCTAGCTGCCTCTTCCCTCAGGCATTTACTTAGTAGCTGTGTGACTTTGGGCAAACCATTTAACCTTTTATTCTCTTTGAGTGTAAAATGAAGAGAGTGGACTTGACCCCCTCAAAGGTTCCTTCCAGCTAGGAAGGGACCTGGTGGGGAATAGATAGAAGTTATATTTGATCTGGGAGATAAGAAGAATTTACTAGGGAAGAGGCTAATACGTTTAGACCTTTACTTTAGGAAAATCACTTTGCTAGCCTTGTGGAGGACAGATTGAAGTGGGAAGAGACCAATTTTAAGGCTGTTGCAACTGTTCAGGTGGGAGATGATAAAGGTCCAAATTAGGGTGATGGCTGTGTGAGTGGAGAGGAAGGGATGGATCGGAGAGCTTTGAAGGTAGAAAGGACCCAATTTGGCAGCCGGTTTAATACAGGCGGGAAGTGGGGGCGAGCAGTCAAAGATGGCACAGCAGTGGTGAACCTGGGTGAGTGGAAGGACCCGGTGCTCTTGACAGTAATAGGACAGTTTAGAGCAGGTCCTGCTGTCATTTGGCTGCATGTCCCCCTGACAGTGAAGGCTCCACTGACCTCCTTCCCAGGAGATATCCCCTTTGCAGTCTCCTCTCCATGATTTAAACTGTCAGACAAGCTGAGTAGCTATACAAGAGCTTTCTTGGGGGGGAGGCTTGGGTGGAAGGAAGGGAGGATCATTTCCCCTCAATGCTGGGTAAATATGCAAACGTGAATGAGTCCCCTGTCCTCATTAGCACCGAGGCTGCCCCAGCAGCCCTCTCTGGATAGCCCTAATTGGCTCCAATCAGTCAGAACTGAGGCTGGGTATTATTAACGGTGACAGCAGCTCCATCGGCAGAAGATAAGGTGGAAAGGTCACTTTGGAAATACGATTTTCAAGCACTGAGTAATTAGGGGAGAGAACCTATTTTGGCTTGTAGAGCTGAATTGAGGGAATCTGCATTTATTAAATATAGGCACACCAGACCCTAAAGTGGGTCTTTCATCCCCTCTACCTCCCTCATTGGAAGGAGGTGCCTAGAATTCTACAACCTCAATGCCTTGTAGGACAAAATAGTGAGAAGGAAGAAAACAAGCGTTTGTTAAACACCTACTATGTGCTGCATGTTGTGTCAAGTGCTTTATAAACATCCTACGACTTAACTCTTACAGCAACTCTAGGAGCTAGATATTCTATGGTGAGAGGAGTCCGAGGAAATGTGGAAATGCAGAACTCATTCACTTCCTCTCTAAACCTGCTCTCCTTTAAACTTCCCTTCTATGAGGACACTGCCATCTCTTCCCCACCTCCCCTGCCCACATAAAAACAAATGAATTCTATTTTATTTTTTAACATAATGTTTTATTTTTCCCAATTACATATAAACATAATTTTTAATATTTGTTTTCTAAAATTTTGAATTTGAAATTTTCTCTGTTCCTTCCTCCCTACCTTTTTCACTCCCCCCTCTTTAAGAGGGTACACAATTTGATACAGGCTATACTTGGTGGTCATGCAAAACATATTTCCATATTGGTCTTGTTGGGACACCACCATCTTTGCAGCCATACGGGCTCGCAACCTTGGAAGCCATCTTTGTCTTTCAACTCTTCATCACCACTCATAACTAATCAGTGAGTGGCCAAGTTTTTTTTTTTTTTTTAATAAAACCCTTACCTTCCATCTTGGAGTCAATACTGTGTATTGGCTTCAAGGCAGAAGAATGGTAAGGGCTAGGCAATGGGGGTCAAGTGACTTGCCCAGGGTCACACAGCTGGGAAGTGTCTGAGGGCAGATTTGAACGCAGGACCTCCCATCTCTAGGCCTGGCTCTCAATCCACTGAGCTACCCAGATGCCCCCTAGTGGCCAGGTTTTGACATTACTTCCACAGTATCTCACCTACCTGTCTTCTTATCTCCCATCTTCCTATGTTAAGGTACATATTACCTCTCACCTGGTCTGCTGCATTAGCCTTCTTTTTCTTTTTTAAAAACCCTTTAAAGTTTTCTGTCTTAGAATCAATACTAAGTATTAGCTCCAAGGCAGAAGAGTGGTAAAGGCTAGGCAATTTGGATTAAATGACTTGGCCAGGGTCATGCAGCTAGAAAGTGTCAGAGACCAGATTTGAACCCAGTTGTATTAGCCTTCTAATTGAGCTGCTGACTAATATTCTCTCCTTTTTCTAAACCATTTTCATTTGGCTGTCAAAAATAATCTTTTTTATTCAATCATTTCAGTCCTGTCTGACTCTTCATGACTCCATTTGGGGTTTTCTTGGCAAAGATACTGAGGTGGTTTGCCATTTCCTTCTCCAGCTCACTTTGCAGACGAGGAAACTGAGGTAAACAGGATTAAGTGATTGCTCAGGGTCACACAGCTAATAAATGTCTGAGGCTGAATTTGAACTCAGGTCTATCCTGACTTCAATCCCTGTGCTCTATCTACTCTGCTACCTACTTGACCCCAGACTCTTCATATTTAAAAGTTATTCTCCTACTATTCTCCTTCACGTACTTTACATCCAAGCCTAAGTAGCCTACTTGTTCCCTGGACTCACCATTCTACTTTCTACCCCCTGGCCTTCAGAATAAGTTACTTCTCACACCTGAAATGAACTCATTACAGTACTGAGGGAGAATAATGAAGAGATGACATTATGGAAAGAAAGAGAAGAAGAAAATGACCACAGAAGAGAGAAGCCACAGAAGAGTGAGGAAATAAAGGACGAAAACATCTTCGTTTGAATAAAAAGAAATGCAAAAACCTTTTCCAAAGGTTCTTGGGGTTTCTTCTTGGGGTTCCCCCCCCCTTTTCCTTTTCAGTGTGTGCCTTTATACTTCTTTTTCTTTTAAAGAGCTATCATTTTAGTGATGTGACCTATATTCAGAAATGCCTCTCCTTGGATTGGACCAACAGAGTTTGTAAGCACACACATACACACACGTATCTATTATAGATAGCATTCCTCTGATTTTCTTCACCATGTTATTTGCATGGACTTTTACATGTCTGTATTCACCTTGTATTAATTGTCCTTTCTGGCAATCTGCAATCTGATCTCCTTTACATTTCTGTATCTCAGGAAACGTAGGCATCCCCCAACTGCGGGACATTTAGGTAGCTCCGAGGAATTCACTATTATACAGAGCTCAGCCATGAACCTCATATAAATAGGCCAGTTTTTCCTTTTAATGATCTTCTTGGAATATATTTCCCATAGTGGGATTACCAGGTCACGGCTTCAGAGACCTTGTTGAGTAAAGCCAAATTACTTCCCAGAAATAATGAACCAACTTATATGGCTGCCCACGGTGTATGGATGAGCTCAATTCCTCCCACCAACATTGGATAAGAACGATTTTTTGCCCATTTAATGGGTGTGAGATGGTGCTTCATAGCACTAACCAATGTTTCTACCCAATAGATTTTTTTTGCTTCCAGTTGCCCCTTATCCCAGGAAAATTAACTCTCTCTGATGACCTTTCTAGCTAGTTGGGTTCCATGGGAGAGGCCCCTCACTCTGCCTTGCTTGGATTTTGATTCCTGTCATTTTGAAGTGCTTTTTAAAGATTGGTTTGGAAGGATTGTCAGAGTGGTTTTGGCTTTTGCTGCTCCTAAGCCACCATCTTTGTTCCACCCCTCCCCAAATTCATTTCTATTCAATAGAAAGAAGTTAAGGGATTGATTAGATGACTGTCATTGGGAAAGGCAACATTAGAAATTAAGATTAGGGGGCAGCTGGGTGGCTCAGTAGATTGAGAGCCAGGCCTAGAGATGGGAGGTCCTGGGTTCAGATCTGCCCTCAGATACTTCCTAGCTGTATGAACCTGGGGAAGTCATTTAACTCCCATTGTGTAGTTACTGCTCTTCTGCCTTAGTATTGATTCTAAGATAGGAGGTGACATTTAAAAAAAAAAGAAATTAAGATTAATCTCTGTGGTACATTACTGAAATAAAATATTATAATGTAATTAAGGTGGGGGAGAAGGGAACACACTTTGCCTATTATTATGTGCCAGGTACTGTGCTGATGAATACTTTACAAATATTATTATTTGAGCCTCACAACAACCCCAGTGAGATAGGTGCTGTTATCTCCATTTTATAGTTGAGGAAACTGAGGTAGACCAAGCTTAAAAGGTCACACAACTAGCAAATACTGATTTCCAGTTTTCCCAGCAGTTTTTGTCAAATAGCGAGTTCTTTTCCCCAAAGCCGGGATCTCAGGGTTCATCAAACACTGGATTGCTGAGGTGGGTCATTTATCCCTAATCTATCCATTGATCCACCCTTCTATTTCTTAGCCAGGACCAGATTGTTTTGATGGTCATTGCTTTATAGTCCAGATTCACACAACTAGCAAATGTCTAAATCCATCCTGTGCCATGTAGTTCCTGGAGTACAAAGAAATCTATAAAGATGGGGTAGGGGGAACCGAAACGCAGAACCAGGAGAATGGAGTACACTCGAATTGAAATCCTAGAGGCAAAAGCAAATGAGACTGGATTGATAAATAGTCCAGTTGGAGACTTGGAGGGAATGACTGAGAAAGTGCTAAAATATTTAACACACTGAAATCAAAGACAGTTCTTGCTTTACGTAGGGACCATTTCCAAAGACTTCCATGATTTTTACGTAATGTGAAGTAGGGAAGGAAGGGATGGAGGGAGGGGACCAGCTCTTGGTTTACATGTGTCAAGCATTAATCTAGACAGGAGGAGTAGAGAGAGAAATAGAAAGAGAGAGAGAGAGAGACAGAGACAGAGACAGAGACAGAGACAGAGACAGAGAGACAGAGAGAGAGAGAGAGAGCAGCATTTACTATGCAATAAAGTTAACAGAGATGAGTTTTTTGGGAACACAGATTTCTTTCGGAATTCTTTAAGTAAAGTTTAATACTTTATTATACTCGACTATATGCTCATTTACATAAAGGGAGAACCATCTGTAATTTGTTTAGATGTAAATAGTTTCTGAGTGAGCTTTAGCTGTTTTCTGTAGCAGTTTCTAATAAAACATTCCATGAAAACAGTCTCCCAGGAACATTGCATGCTGCCTGTGATATGGATCGTGGGGGAAGATTGTACAACGTTCTCCCCTGAAATACCTTAGCAGTGCTAACTCCCTCTGAAGCTCTCCATTTCTCCCATGGATAGAATGAGGGCTCTGAACAGAGGATTTCAAAGGTCCTTTCCACTTCTGCCCTTTGATGATTCTGGGAGTAACACACCTGAAGGAGAAGCCCTATTTTAACTCAGTTTGAAAAGACTGTATTAGGAGCCTGGCAATTTGAATTTGCTCCAAATGGAGTTGACCTGAAGTCACAGAAATAATGAAAGATTCTTCATGATCCTGCTAATTTCTCATCTTTCTAAGCTAGCAAATGGCAGCTGGCTTATCAGCAGTGAGACGATTACAGCTGTTCTTGGTTCTAACTTCCTAGTAATTGCTTCTGTGTCTTTCATGGCCAGCAGTTTACAAAGCTCTTTGCTTGAGACGAGTCACTGATGGAGGTAGAACAAGTGTCATTATCCCTGGGTATCAAATGAGGTTTCAGAAGCACAGAAATGACTTGTCCAAGGACTTACAACCTACCATCAGTGCTCTTTCTGATATTGTTGTTATTAAGTTATTTTCCAGTTGTGTCTGATCCTTCCTGATCCCATTTGGGGTTTTCCTGGCAGATACTGGAATGGTTTGCCATTGCTTTCTCTGACTCATTTTGCAGGTGAAGAAATTGAGGCAATCAGGATTAAGTGACTTGCCCAGGGTCACCCAGCTAGTAAATATTTGAGGACAAATTTGAACTTGAGAAGATGAATTTTCCTGACTTCAGGATTGGCATTTTATTCACTGTGCCACCAAGCTGTTCTGATTGGTTCAGAATTGTTATTGTTTGCAAATTGGATGAGGGGATGCCCTTCCATTGGGGAGTGGCTGAACAAATTGTGGTATCTGTTGGTGATGGAATACTATTGTGCTAAAAGGAATAATAAAGTGGAGGAATTCCATGGAGACTGGAACGACCTCCAGGAAGTGATGCAGAGTGAGAGGAGCAGAACCAGGAGAACACTGTACACAGAGACTGATACACCGTGGTACAATCGAAGGTGATGGATTTCTCCATTAGTGTCAATGCAGTGATCCAGAACAACCTGGAATGATCTACGAGAAAGAACACTATCCACATTCAGAAGGAAAACTGTGGGAGTAGAAACACCAAAGAAAAACAACTGCTTGACCAAATGGGTCAACAGGGATATGATTGGGGATGTAGACTCTAAATGATCATCCTAGTGCAAATATCAACAATATGGAAATGGGTTCTGTTCAAGGACACATGTAAAACCCATTGGAACTGTCCGCCGGCTACAGGATAGGGTGGGGGGAGGAGAGGGAGGAAATAATGTAATTCTTGTAACCAAGGAATAATGTTCTAAATCGACTAAATAAAAAAATAAATAAAAAACAAAAAATGTATATGCAGAAAAAATTTGACATTAAACTTTAAAAAAAGAATTGCTGTTTGCCTTTTGTTTTTAGAGGATCAGTCATATCATAGGTGATGTCTTGAATTTTGTAGGCACTTAGTGGATGATTATTGACTGACTGACTCATAGTCATCTACTCAGGTGCTGTTATCTCTATTTTATAGTTGAGGAAACTGAGGCAGACTGAACATAAGTGATTTACCCTGGGTCACACAACTAGCAAATGTCTGAGTCTATAGTTGAACTCACATCTTCCTGCCTACATGTCCAGCAGGCTATTCACTGTGTCATGTAGCTTCTGGAATACAAAGAGATCTAGAAAGTTGACAAGGCAAGGGGACCCCAAACTCAGAACCAGGAGAATGGAATACCTTCTGCTTTAAATTGTAGAAGGAAAAGCAAATGAGACTGGACTGATAAATAGTCCAGATGGCGATTTAGAGGGAATGACTGAGAAAGCATTATTATATTTAATGCACTGAAATTGAAGAATTGCCTTATATACGGGACCATTCCAAAGACCTCTATCAGGCCTGAAGTCAGGAAAGCTTATCTTCCTGACTTCAAATCTAGCCTCAAACACTTACTAGCTGTGTGACCCTGGGTGAGTCATTTAATCCTGTTTGCCTTAGTTTCCTCACCTGGGTCTTAGATACCCCTGGGGGGAGTAAGTGAAGGAATTGGAATGTTCTCCTCTGACTTACTTCAGCTGGGTGTGAGGGGCATCTGGTCCTATTTCAGTTCTTTATTCTGTTAAAGACAGCATCTGCAATGGGGATAAACTAGATGCATTCCCAATAAGATCAGGAGTGAAACAAGGATGCCCATTATCACCTCTATTATTTGACATTGTACTAGAAACACTAGCAGTAGCAATTAGAGAAGAAAAAGAAATTGAAGGCATCAAAATAGGCAAGGAGGAGACTAAGCTATCGCTCTTTGTGGATGACATGATGGTCTACTTAAAGAATCCTAGAGATTCAACCAAAAAGCTAATTGAAATAATCAACAAGTTTAGCAAAGTTGCAGGATACAAAATAAACCCACATAAGTCATCAGCATTTCTATATATTTCCAACACAGCTCAGCAGCAAAAACCAGAAAGAGAAATCCCATTCAAAATCACCTTAGGCAAAATAAAATACCTAGGAATCTATCTCCCAAGACAAACACAGGAACTATATGAACACAACTACAAAACACTCTCCACACAACTAAAACTAGACTTGAGCAATTGGAAAAACATTAACTGCTCATGGGTAGGACGAGCCAATATAATAAAAATGACCATCCTACCCAAACTTATTTATCTATTTAGTGCCATACCCATTGAACTCCCAAAAAATTTCTTTACTGATTTAGAAAAAACCATAACAAAGTTTATTTTGAAGAACAAAGGATCAAGGATATCTAGGGAAATAATGAAAAAAAAATACAAAGGAAGGGGGCCTTGCAGTCCCAGATCTCAAACTATATTACAAAGCAGCAGTCATCAAAACAATTTGGTACTGGCTAAGAGACAGAAAGGAGGATCAGTGGAATAGACTTGGGGCAAGTGACCTCAGCAAGACAGTATATGATAAACCCAAAGATCCCAGCTCTTGGGACAAAAATCCATTATTCGATAAAAACTGCTGGGAAAATTGGAAGACAGTGTGGGAGAGATTAGGTTTGGATCAACACCTCACACCCTACACCAAGGTAAACTCAAAATGGGTGAATGACTTGAACATAAAGAAGGAAACTATAAGTAAATTAGGCAAACACAGAATAGTATACATGTCAGACCTTTGGGAAGGGAAAGACTTTAAAACCAAGCAAGACATAGAAAGAGTCACAAAATAGAAAATAAATAATTTTGACTACATCAAATTAAAAAGTTTCTGTACAAACAAAACCAATGTAACTAAAATCAGAAGGGAAACAACACATTGGGAAACAATCTTCATAAAAACCTCTGACAAAGGTTTAATTACTCAGATTTACAAAGAGCTAAATCAATTGTACAAAAAATCAAGCCATTCTCCAATTGATAAATGAGCAAGGGACATGAATAGGCAGTTTTCAGATAAAGAAATCAAAACTATCAATAAGCACATGAAAAAGTGTTCTAAATCTCTTATAATCAGAGAGATGCAAATCAAAGCAATTCTGAGGTATCACCTCACACCTAGCAGATTGGCTAACATGACAGCAAGGGAAAGTAATGAATGCTGGAGGGGATGTGGAAAAGTAGGGACATTAATTCATTGCTGGTGGAGTTGTGAATTGATCCAACCATTCTGGAGGGCAATTTGGAACTATACCCAAAGGGCGATAAAAGACTGCCTACCTTTTGACCCACCCATAGCACTGCTGGGTTTGTACCCCAAAGAGATAATAAGGAAAAAGACTTGTACAAGAATATTCATAGCTGCGCTCTTTGTGGTGGCCAAAAATTGGAAAATGAGGTGATGCCCTTCAATTGGGGAATGGCTGAACAAATTATGGTATATGTTGGTGATGGAATACTATTGTGCTAAAAGGAATGATAAAGTGGAGGAATTCCATGGGAACTGGAACAACCTCCAGGAAGTGATGCAGAGCGAGAGGAGCAGAACCAGGAGAACATTGTACACAGAGACTGAGACACTGTGGTACAATTGAACGTAATGGACTTCTCCACTAGTGGCAATGCAATGTCCCTGAACAATCTGCAGGGATCTAGGAGAAAAAACACTATCCACAAGCAGAGGACAAACTGTGGGAGTAAAAACACCAAGGAAAAGCAACTGCTAGACTACAGGGGTTGAGGGGACATGTCTGAGGAGAGACTCTAAATGAACACTCTAATGGAAATACCGAAAACATGGAAATGGGTTCGAATCAAGAACACATGTGATACCCAGTGGAATCGTGTGTCAGCTATGGGAGAGGTGGGGGGGGGGGGAGGAAAAGAAAATGATCTTTGTCTCCAATGAATAATGTTTGGAAATGACCAAATAAAATAATGTTTAAAAAAATGACAGCATCTGACTGACCCAATCTCCTTTCCCATAAATACCTTTCATTGATTCTAGTCTGGTTACAGCATTCAGGTGTGACACTGCACTGGGAGCCAGCCAAGAGAGTGACTTCCCTTCACATAGGGCTTGGACTCAAACCTCAGCCCACCGTGCCGGAGTTTTCTCTCTAATTGGGCACACAATCATAAGCCATTCGTATGTTTTATGCCTACACTTCCATGGGTAGAAGCGATACTAAGCTGGGCCTTTTCAGGCTTCTCCATCAGACAATGAACCTAACCTGATGTGACTCCTACGGTCACATATAATATATGCACAATGTAGAGAAAATAAAGGCAAGGGGTTCAGGGGAGGAAGATACTAGCAGCTGGAAGGAAGGTTGAAATTAGGAAAAGACTTCTAGAGAAAGGAGCAATTGAGCTGAGCTTTTAAGGTAACGGAGGACTCTAATAGAGGGAATACATTTTAGACATGGCGGGAGGAAGGAGAGCCTGGGCCAAGGTTTAGAGACAGGAGAGGGATTATCATGGGAAGGCAAACAAGTCACTTTGGCAGGACCAAAGAGTGGAGCAAAATGTAGCTTGGAGAGGTAAACTGGAAAGAGAACTTCAAATACCAAACTATTGGTCCTAGGGGTAATAGGGAGCTATGGGAATTTCTTGACAGTATAACCTACTTGTGCTATACTTTGCCCACTCTCCATCATCCTAAATAGTCCAAGTGCTAACTGTTGTAAAGATAGAATCTCAAGGCTGAGGACAGCCTGGATATGATTCTATCTGCAGAATGTCCTGTGTCCACAAAGAGAAAAAAATTGAAGACTCAGGGATAACATAAGACACATAATTGTAGCTTGCTTAAGAAGGCAAAATGTATTATTTCTCTTCTGCCAGGAGCTTGCTTCTGGGATTGGGACTCCAGCCTCTAAAGCCTCAAGGGCATTCATTCTCCTGAAGCACTTGGATTGCATTTGTCTTTGGCCAAGGAGAAGGAGAGGAAGGCTTAGCATTCTCAGGCTACAGCTCACTGGTGCTCCTGCTGCCCTCAGGAAAGTGATCACCCTGCATCCTTGTCATTTATCATCAATGCTCCTCTGAGTTTATCAGCCTCAGTGCCTGCAGCCCAGCTGCCAGGCATCAGGAGAGAGCCAGACTTATGCGAAGGTTGCCATTGGAAAGTGGATGGAGGTGACTGGGTCCAACCAGACCCCAGCTCCTCTTTCCTCCTCCTAATCCTATCTCTGGCTTAGGTCAAAGGCTCCACCAGCCATTCTTCCAGCTGTATTCATCCTGTTTGGTCTTCAGTCCAAGTGGCTACTGGTAGAATTCAAAGCAAGCAGAGCCTAGCGATAGAACTGCTGTTTATTCAGGCCCAAAGTTGGAATCTGTTGCTAGTGAGCAATCTGATTCAAAAAAGGGACCCTTTGAATCATTAGTGATGGAATTTTCCACTTAGTGTCATTGACTGACTTTTTGTGTTATTTCTTTTTCCTAGGCAAGACATTCAAGAATTTTAAATTGGAAGCAAAATTTATATGTGGATTCCTTCTTTGTGTTATCCTCCTCCCTCGTCCTAGTTGTGTGGCTTGTCTCTGGGGAGCACAACTACTCTACTTTCAAGGCACTCTGGGAAATCATGAAACTATAGTTCATGAGCCCCCACTGATGTATGTCTGCTGAAACAATTGGCTCAAAGGTAAAGTAAGAAAAATAGCAACAAAATATCCCTTCTACAAACCTGAGGTACTCTTTCCCACAGATGCATGAAACATCAGTGGGAAGAATGGATGTCTATAGACTTCGAAAGTAGAGAAGCACTCATGTGGGGATATATGTGGCCAAAACAACACATACCTCCTGGGCTGCTGGGTCGCCAGCTTCTCTTTCCAAATCAAAAGGGAGAAGATGGGGAGAAGCTAGGTAGCAAATGGATAGAGTGCTAGGCCTAGAGTCAGGAGGATCTGGGTTCAAATATGACCTCAGACACTTAATGGTTGTATGACTGAGCAAATCACCTAATCCCAATTGTTTAGCCCTTGTTGCTCTTCTGTTTTAGAATTAATACTAAGAAAGAAGATAAGGGTTTTTTTTTTTAAGGGAGGAGATCTAACTCATCTCAAAATTGATTCTAGCTTTTGAAAGGCTAACCCAAGGGCTAAACATTTCCTCTGCCCCATCCTATGATTTTGTTAGGTTTGGGCAACTGAGACCAACAATAATCCCCACTCTATTATATTATCATGCTATTCAGAAAATATTCACAGTCTATTATCAGGTTCCTTAAGTAATTCCTTTACACTCTATTATCAGGTTGTTTAGGGGAAACTCCCAGGGGTGTACTTGAGGCAGTTCTTGGGAGTTGATTGTGAAATTTTCCATGTGATCATTTACACCTCAGAAATTGGTAAATGCTACAAAGGGCTTCATTTATTTATTTTTCTAAATTGTCTAGACTTAAAGAAAGTAATGGAGAAAATGTTAATAATGAAGATTAAACTTGGAAGTATGTCACATATACCTCTCTTCTCCCAGAGAGATGGTTATTAAATATTTACCTACATACTCCTGAAATTCTTCACCCATTCCTTTACATCTAACTTCCCCAGAAACTTCCTTAGAGATGAGAAGGCTTGGCACAACTGATAGCTATCTATAACTAATTGGAAGTCTATAATCTATAAGTAATTGGAAGTCTGATATGCCAGAGAGAGATTCTCTGTTCCTTTCAGGCTAATCTTATTAAAACACTGAACTCATCCAAGCACTAGATTTTTTAAAACTTTCTAAGACTATTTGGGTCTCAGTTTCCTCATTTGCAAAATGAGGGAGTTGGACCCAGTGACTTCTTTTTTTTAAATTTTATTTTAAAACCCTTACCTTCCGTCTTGGAGTCAATACTGTGTATTGGCTCCAAGGCAGAAGAGTGGTAAGGGCTAGGCAATGGGGGTCAAGTGACTTGCCCAGGGTCACACAGCTGGGAAGTGGCTGAAGCCAGATTTGAACCTAGGACCTCCCGTCTCTAGGACTGGTTCTCAATCCACTGTGCTACCCAGCTGCCCCCCCCAGTGACTTCTTTTTTTTTTTTTTAAATATATTTTATTTGATCATTTCCAAGCATTATTTGTTAAAGACATAGATCATTTTCTTTTCCTCCCCCCCACCCCCCATAGCCGACGCGTAAGTCCACTGGGCATTAGATGTTTTCTTGATTTGAACCCATTGCTTTGTTGATAGTATTTGCATTAGAGTGTTCATTTAAAGTCTATCCTCTGTCATGTCCCCTCAACCTCTGTATTCAGGCAGTTGCTTTTTCTCGGTGTTTCCACTCCCATAGTTTATCCTTTGCTTATGAATGGTGTTTTTTTTTCTCCTGGATCCCTGAAAGTTGTTCAGGGACATTACACCGCCCCTAATGGAGAAGTCCATTACGTTCGATTATACCACAGTGTATTAGTCTCTGTGTACAATGTTCTCCTGGTTCTGCTCCTCTCGCTCTGCATCACTTCCTGGAGGTTGTTCCAGTCTCCATGGAACTTCTCCACCTTATCATTCCTTTTTGCACAATAGTATTCCATCACCAACATATACCACAGTTTGTTCAGCCATTCCCCAATTGATGGGCATCCCCTCGTTTTCCAGTTTTTGGGCCACCACAAAGAGCGCAGCTATGAATATTTTTGTACAAGTCTTTGTGTCCATTATCTCTTCCCCCAGTGACTTCTTAAGAGAGATTCTTAGTTCTGGACAATAGAACTGACATAAAGGAAATGGATTTTGGCTCTATGTAAGTAGGAAAAACTTACTCATGACTTTTGTTGTTCAGTCATGAACTTTTGTTATTCATTTCACGTCTTTTGGAGTTTTCTTTGCAGAGACACTGGGGTTATTTGCTTCTCTAGTTCATTTTAAAGATGAAGAAACCAAGGGAAACAGGGTTAAGTGACTTGACTAGTGTCTCAGGCTGGATTTGAACTCATGAAGATGAATCTTCCAGATTCCAAGCCTATCACTCCCTCCACTGCTCCATCTAGCAACTCTTCACAAGGCTCCAGAGTGAAAGGCTTATAGTCAGTCAATGGACTTAAAGTTCTAGATCCAAAACAAGCCCTCTCTGCCCATGGCTTTCTTGACAACTCTTTTCTTTGCTCCTACTCCCCAAACACCAAGTACAGTAGGAAGAAGTTGACTGAGTCACCAGACCCAGCACAAATAGATGATCTAATCTCAACTGGACCCTCACTCTGATGAGCCAATCGCTTCATTCTATCTTGATAGGTTTCCAATAATGCTTGCAGGAGCTTTTTCAAATCGCCTTCTCTCTCTTCAGGGCCCCCAAGTCTTTCTCATTCACTTGCCAGGTCTAGCAGGTGGCATCTGCTCTTACTGTAAATCCATCCCTCATTCCAGGAAAGCACTCAGCCCTCATCTTAACCCTTCAGACATTATCTGCCTTTAAGGCTTTGTTCATTTGGTGGGGTTCCCCCCCACACACCTCCTGTCAATATTCTCTCCTCCCTCAAGTATTCCTAGAGCACATTGTCTGATCTCTCTAATAAGAGGGAGAGGAAAAAAGAGGGAGGGGAAAAGAGACTAATCTCTGTATACTTTGAATGCACAGTTTACCCCAAGCATGTGAACACTTCCCTCAGCAGAATGGGCAGATGAGAACAATTTGTCCCAATGGTCATGAAGGTGGCGGAAGCGGCTGCTGTGGTGTGCTGGGAGCTTGGTCAGACATCGAAGATGCCAACGTCATCTACTGCATCTTGAACCAACAAGTCATGCTGACTTTTGTCTTGCACTGATGCTTGATGACTCTGGAAGTGAGACTGATGAGGACTGCACAAGTCAAGCAAGACATCGCTCTGTGATGTCATTGATCCTCTTCTAAACAAAAAACATTCTCTCCCCATCAGACAGTGAGATCCTCAGGTTTTTGTCCTTATCTCTAGCATCTAGCACTATGCTTTACCATTAACCTATCTTTCTTTTTTTAAACCCTTGCCTTGGGGGCAGCTGGGTGGCTCAGTGGATTGAGAACCAGGCCTAGAGATGGGAGGTCCTGGGTTCAAATTTGACTTCAGATACTTTCTGGTTGTGTGACCCTGGGCAAGTCACTTAACCCCCATTGCCTAGCTCTTTACTGCTCTTCTGCCTTAGAACCAACATACAGTATTGATTCTAAGATAGAAGGCAAGGATTGGAATCAATAATATATATTGGTTCCAAGGCAATATTGTGGCAGTCACAAATTAATATATTCTAAAGAGAATTGGAAACTGAGGGAAAATGGGATAGAGAAGAAGGGGATAGAGAGATGGAGAGAGAGGGAACATAATAAAGGAATAAAGACTCAAAGATAAAGAGTTAAACAACATGGGCTCCATCGTGCTCCTCTGCTGATGGTATTGAGAGAGATCTGCTTGTGTTCCCAAACTTTTTCTTAAAGAATCCCAGAATGTGGAGTGAGAGGTAGCTAATGAATATGTGGCATGGCATAGGATTTAACACTGGATCAATTGGCAACCACATGATCATAGTCAGGAGGAGGTTAGTCAAACATGTGACTTGGTATGGAATGTGGTCTAACAAGGAGGTAGCTAAGACCCTGTGGCAGCTAATGTCCTGCCCAGGAATTCTTTTGACCTTTGGACTGAAGATTTGGAAATACAATGATCAAGAAGTAACAGGACCATGTGTCTGGTATATGAGGACTTCGGTTACAATATCAATACATCAATAATACTTTCAAGATGATAATATACCCGGGATGCTACACAATCAATCAGGAAACATTTATTAAGCATCTACATTGTTCTAGGTGCTAGATAAATGCTTGTTGAATAGAGTTGAATGGGATTGACTGAATTATAAAACAGAGACAAGTTTGGGTGACTATATTAGGATTAACTGCCAGTTCTTTTTTTTTTTTTAGCCCTTATCTTCCATCTTGGAGTCAATACTGTATATTGGTTCCAAGGCAGAAGAATGGTAAGGGATAGGCAATGGGGGTTAAGTGACTTGCCCAGGGTCACACAGTTAGGAAGTGTCTGAGACCAGTTTTGAACTTAGAACCTGAGATCTCTAAGCCTGGCTTTCAATCCACTGAGCCACCCAGCTGCCTCCTAACTGCCCGTTCTTAAGTATTTTGATTTGGCACAGCTAAGAGAAAGTAAACTCAACAACGACCCAGAAATCCTGGCTCCATTTTAATGGGGAGCTCTGCCAATGATAAGCATCCCATTTAACTCCTTTGCACCATGGGGGAATTGATCATCACTGGACTCTACATGACTGTTGGCAGGAAAAACTAATAACAATCATAAAATGGAATGATTTGGAACTAAAAAGAACAATAGAAATATTGACTTAGAGGAATAAGGTCTCACCGCCTCCGTGCCTTCAACCCTAATCAATCTCCTATACCCCCTCTCAACTAATAATAAAACTCAGAATTGATCAAAGCAAAAACTTTCTTTCCTTTTTTTTTTAAACTCTTACCTTCCATCTTGGAGTCAATACTGTGTATTGGCTCCAAGGCAGAAGAGTGGTAAGGGCTAGGCAATGGGAGTCAAGTGACTTGCCCTAGGTCACACAGCTAGGAAGTGTCTGGGGTCAGATTTGAACCCAGGACCTCTCATCTCTAGGGCTGGCTCTCAATCCACTGAGCTACCCAGCTGCCCCCAAAACAAAAACTTTCTAAGACTCTGGGCCTTGGTTTCCTCATCTGTAAAAAAAAAAATCAATGGCTTTCAATATTCCTACCAGAGCTAGCTCTATGAACCTATGAGGTTATGAGGTTACTTACTTACTCTGTATTACTATTACTTACATATATAGGTGTGTATATATACATATATACATACATGTACATATACAAGTATTTTATAAGATACTTATATATAATAAAGTCAAATAAAATAAAATAAAATTCATAAAACACTTAATGTATTATTGTTATTTAAAAACCTTCACCTTCTGTCTTAGTATCAATACTAAGTGTTGTGTGGGTTTTTTAATTAATATACAAAAATTCAATTATTATATTTATAAAATTTATTAATAATAATGAAAGTTAAAAAAGAACTAGTTAAAAAAAGATGCTAATCCAGCCCAATCGTGAAAAGAAGAGAGCAAGAAGGAGGAGTTACAGTCAACTTAAATCCAATCATGCAAATGTGAGGATTCAGGAAAAGGGAAAAGGATCTAGGTAATACAGAAAGGAATTTGGGGTAATGTAGTTTTTAGGGTTCAAGAATTTCTAACTATACATTTGGTTCTAAGATAGAAGAACGATAAGGGTTAGGCATTTGGGTATAAGTGACTTGCCCAGGAAGATTCAGCTGGTAATTGTCTGAAGCCAGATTTGAACCCTGGACCTCCTATCTATTCTATCTATTGAGCCACCTAGCTCTCTCCTCTGGCATGTATTATTAAAGATGGAGCCAAGGATGTCTTGATAAATATTTAATAGCCAGCTCTCCAGAAAAAAAAGTTGTAATGACATATTTTTAATGTTAATCTGCATTATTAATGCTTTTCTCTATTCTCCAACATGCCTGTGGCCAGAAGGGACCTCTGATACCATTTAGTCCAAAGCTCCTTCCATGAAATCTTTCCTTATTATGTCAAAATTGAGTCTTGTTCTGGTACCTCTGCCTATCCCCTCCCTCTTCTAGTCAGTATAGTAAGTGTTTATGTAGCTGGTATAAAGGGGCCAGAGCAGGAAGTAAGACTGTGAAAGGGAATCTGGAAGTCTCAAGATCAAAGGAACATAATTTACCAATTATATAAAATATTTACCAATTATATCAATCAAATCACATCCGGGTAACATATGCTGACTCAGGGGAAGCCATCTTTGCTGTTGGAGCCTTTTGGCCATATGGGTGAATTCCAGACAAAATCCAGAAGACTAGCAGATGACCAAATGGTGCTGATTTGGGGATGATGCTATCATTCTGTTTAGTCATATCCAATTCTGTGATTTGCTTGGTAAAGATCCTGTGGTAATTTGCCATTTCCTTCGCCAGCTCCTTTTTACAGATGAGGAAACTGAGTCAAATAGGGTTAATTAACTTGCTCAGGGTCACACAGCTAGTAAGTATCTGAGGCCAGATTTGAACTCACAAATGTGAGACTTCTTGATTTTAGGCCAGCAATGGCAAAAGGTTTTCGAGTTTGAGTGTTCAGAGGGCAAATTCAAGCTTTCTGTGTCCTCTCCCCATCCCACCCCCAACCCCCATTACCTGAGAGAGGAGGGAGGAAGTGCTTGCTTTGGGTGGCTATACAGAGGGATGGGGCATGCAAAAAATGTCCTTGGGTGCTGGGGAGAGGGACAATGGAGCAGCTTCCTGAGTAACAGCTGGGCACATGTGCCAATATTTCACCAGTGCTATTCTAGGCTGAGTGCTCTATCCACTGCGCCATCTAGCTGCTTTTTGGAACAAGGTGGGCATGTTCATTTAAAAATTTTACTGTCAACATTGAAATGACTTTGATATATTAACGAATTAACCCCCAAATCTGTTCCCCCCCAAACCCTATAAAATGGGATCTCAAACTCCTGCCCATCCTCCCCTTCTCCCCACCCAGGACTTTTCCATCTTTTTTATTTGGATTTTTTATTTTAATAACAAATTTCCATCTAAGTTTTTCAAAGTTATCGGATCCATATTGTCTCCCTCCCTTCTTCCCTCCCTCTTCCTGGAGCTGCTAAGCAATTCACTCATGGATTTCTCCATCTTCTGAAGGTCCACACTGTTCAAGGGCTCCTAACTTGAATCCTTGGTTATATAAGTGGCTCATCTCTTTCCCACCATCTTCCCTTATTACTGTCTGCTTTCCTTCAGCACTACATCCCCTGTCCCCACACCATGTGCCTCTGTACCCATTTTGCTGCTTGTCTCAGTATTTTCTGTGCTATTTGCCCCCACACCCTCTGTTAGAGTGATTGTCTCAGGAGCAGCTGGGTAGCTCAATGGATTGAGAGTCAGGCCCAGAGATGGGAGGTCCTGTGTTCAAATTTGACCTCAGACACTTCCCAGCTGTGTGGCCCTGAGCAAGTCACTTAACACCTATTGACTAGCCCTTACCACTCTTCTGCCTTGGAACCAATACACAGTATTGATTCCAAGAGGCCAGCTGTGTGGCCCTGAGCAAGTCACTTAACACCTATTGACTAGCCCTTACCACTCTTCTGCCTTGGAACCAATACACAGTATTGATTCCAAGATGGAAGGTAAAGGTTTAAAAAGAAAAAAAAAGAGTGATTGGCTCCCTATTCCCACTTCCATCATGCTCTTTCTCAGTGATCACCCAAAGGACTGGGCATGTCTTCCCTCATCTCAGAATTCCATAAATTTAGAATCAATTCACTTATCTTCCCACAAATTATTTTATATGTGTCTTCTAGATTCTCATATGAGTGCATGTTTTCCACTCAGTGGAATACGAATTTCTCTTTTTTTAAACCCTTACCTTCCATTTTAGAAGCAATACTGTACATTGGTTCCAAGGTAGAAGGGCAGTTAGGGTTAGGCAATGGGAGTTAAGTGACTTATCCAGGGTCACACAGTCAGGAAGTGTCTGAAGTCACATTTTAACTCAGGACCTCCCATCTCTAGGCTTAGCTCTCAATTCACTGAGTCATCTAGCTGTTCCTTAAGAATAGAAACTTCTTGTAGGCATTATTTTATTATTATTATTTATTATGATGATTTTCTTTTTACTCTATCTCCCAGCACAGGTCTTAGAATTGGACTAGTTGGGTGAGATGGACAAGTTGTACTGATCCTGGGTCATAGAGTTTTATCCCATCATTCCACCTTGGAAGAACAGAAGAATAACTGAATGGTATAAAACAAGGAAACTGAGGCATAGACCTGGCCTATAGTAGACACTTGTTGAGTGAATCACAATAGCTGGCATCTTCATAAATACTTTCCAGAGATGAACTCATTTCCCCCCATAAGCATCATGGCAGATAAGTGCTCTTATTACCATCCTTGTTTTACCGATGACAGAATTTGAAGGAGACTGGGGTTAAGTACCTTGCTCAGATTCACACAGCTAGGAAGTATCGAAGTTTGGCTCTGAACCCTGAGTTTCTTGACTCCAGATCCAGTCCTCAATCCACTGTGCCATCTAAATGACACTGGATGAATGCTCCCATTTTAAAGATCATAGATTGATGTCATCAGGAGACCTTAGTGGCCACCAAATCCAGTTCTCCCTCATTTGCAAAATGAGGAAATTATGGCACAGAAAAATCAATCTATTTGCCCAGGTTCACACAGCAAGCAAGTAGCTAAGAGAGGAATTTGAACCAGGTCTTGAACCCAGGCAGCTAAGTGTTAAGGCAGATAAAAGTGTTGGGTCTTGAGTTGGGAAGATTCTTCTTTGTGAGTTCAAATCCAGCCTCAGACACTTACTAGCTATGTGATCCTGATGAAATCACTTAACCTTGCTTACCTCAGTTTTCTTCTCTGTAAAATGGACTGGAGAAGGAAATGGCAAACCACTCTAGTGTTTTTGCCAAGAAAACTCCAAATGAGCCATGAAGAGTCAGCCATGACTGATCAACAACAAATTGCTGACTTCAGATCCAGGGCTCGGTCTACTAGACTGCATTACTTCTCAATGATAGGATACTATTGAATAAGGTCCAAATTCCTTACCAATTGCCCGTGATTTATTCTCAAGCCTACCTTTCCAGGTTTTCCCAGCTATGTGAGAGAGATCTGAGTTCAAATCAAGACTCAGATATTTGCTAGCTGTGTGACCCCAGGGAAAATCACTTAACTTCTGTTTGCTTCAGTTTCTTCATCTATAAAATGAGGATAATAATGCCACTGACTACCTAGGGTTTTTAGGTAAATAAAACTACAGGAAGGTGGTTTGGTGGATTGAGAGCCAGGCTCAGAGATGGGAAATCCTAGTTTCAAAATCTGGCCTCAGACATTTCCTACTTATGTGACTCTGGGTAAGTCACTTAACCCCATTGTCTATGTGTAAATACTTCCTCCCTAGGTCACGAACTTTCTGCTTGTTTGAGCCAGCCCATTAGCGTGGCTGGAACCCTCCAAATAGAGGTCAAAGGTTAAGAACCCACTGAACATGACCCCGAACAGACCCCGAACTGACTTGGACAAGACATGGGTCCAAGTCAGAGAGACTTTGATTGGTTCCTGAGATGTGATAGACCAATGCACAGGGAAAGGAAGTGATGTGGCGAAAAGAGGACTATAAAAAATGAGACCATAGAGGAGATTGGGTTCTTCTCTGGAGGTCTTTGGTTGGGGGTCTTTCTGCGATTCAGTGTTGCTGGCTTGGGTGGAAGACACTCTCATGGGCTGGTAAGATTAGGGTGGTAGGCTGGGAAACATTTTTCAATTTCCTTCTCTCCTTATTTCTTTCTTAGACTATATTTATATTAAAATTAAATTGTTAAAAGCTACTATCATCCTTGTGATTTAAGGACTAATTATTTTATAAATGGAGACCACAATAATCTTTTTTTAAACTAATATATTTCCAAACCAATTTCTAAATATTACATTTAGCATATTATATTTGGCATAATATTAATTTTCAATATTACACCTGGCCCTTACAAGTCTTCTACCTTGGAATCAATGAATAGTATTAATTCTAAGAGGAAAGGTAAGAGTCTTTTTTTAAAAGAAAGATAAAATGAGATCATATCTGAAAAGAACTTCATAAACCTTAAAGCACTATATAAATGCTAGGTAGCTCTTATTTTCTCAATTCATTCTAACCAACACCTACCAAAACACTTAACATGTACAAGATATTGGGTAGATTTTATTGTTTAGTTGTTTCAGTTGTGTCTGACTCTTGGGGTTTTCTTGGCAAAGATACTGGAGTGGTTTACCTTTTCCTTCTCCAGCTCATTTTATAGATGAGGAAATTGAGGCAAACAGGGTTAAGTGACTTGTCCAGAGTCACACAGCTAGTAAGTGTTTGAGATGAGATTTGAACGTAGGAAGATGAGTCTTCCTGTCTCCAGAACTGGTACTCTGTCCCCTGCACCACTAGCTGCCTGGCAAAGTATATTTAGGGAATTAAAATGAAATAAGGCCGGGAGGGTAAGGTATAGCCAGGAGGGCCTTGAATGATAGCTTAAGAAGTGTGCATTCTTTCCCATAACTAAGGATTCCCTTAAAGATTCTTAATCTTTTTGTATATCATGAATTCTTTTACCATCTGGAGAAAGCCTTTAAGAATACAAAATAAAATACAAAGGATTATGAAGGAATCTAATGATATTGAAATAAAGTTAGAATCCTCCCTCCGACCCCACCATGGACCCCCGATATATCCATAGACTCCTTGGGGATCTGTAGATCCCAGGTTAAGAATCCCTGTTCTCAGGACAGCTAGCTGTATGACCCTGGGCAAGTCAATTCCCCTCAATTGTCTTGCCTTCTGCCTTGGAATTGACTGGATGATATTTAGTATTGGTTTTAAGACAGAAGGTATGGGTTTAAAAAAAAAAAAAAGAATCTCTGTTCCAAAGGGTTTTGAGCAGGGAAATATTACATTAGGAAAATTACTTTGGCAACTGTATGAAGGATGGATTAGAGGGGGGAGAGACAGGAAGTTGAGAGACCAGTTACGAGGCTATTGCAACTGTCAAGAGGAAAATTGATGAGGGCCTGAAGTAGGAGAGTAGAAATCAGAGTGGAGAAGAGTTGATGGATGCAAAAAATATCCTATGGGTAGAATTGACAATAATATTGGACATTCATGTAGCAATTTCCTGTTTATAAAGAGCTTTATACATATCCTCTGAACCCTACAACCATCCTGTCAGGTAAGTCATGCAGCTATTTGGATCCTCATTTTATGGATGAGGAAACTGAGGCTCAGAGGGGTAGAGCGGGTTGTCCACAGTAACCCAGGGTATGTGTGTCAGAGGCAGGATTTGAATTCAGGTTGTCCTGGCACCAGATTAAACACATGTTGCCTCCTAACAGCTGGACAATAGAAATGAACAGCTGGCAGTGTCGGAGGTGGGAAAGAAGTCTTACATTTGACTCTGTTTTTAAGCTTCAGAAACTAGATTGATTCCTTCTTCAAAATTGTCATAATAATCAGAAAATCAAGGGAGTTGAAAGGAGGTAGAAATCACTTAGAGTACTCAACAGTTTAGAGAAGCAGTTCTTAGGCTTTTCAGTTTCAGGACTCCCTTATAGTACTTAAAACCCCCCCCCACAAAATAACACTTACTTTCCATTTAAGAATCAATACTGTGAATTGGTGGCAAGGTAGAAGAGTGGTAAGGGTCAGGCAATGGGGTTTACATGACATGCAGCTCGGAAATGTCCAAGGCTGGATTTGAACCCAGGAACTCCTGTCTCTAAGTCTGGCTCTCAACCCACTGAGCCACCTACCTGTCCCTACCTCTTATACTCTTACAAATTATTCAGGACCCCTCCCCAAATAACTTATGTTTATGTGGGTTATATCTATCAATATTCACCATAACAGAAATCAAAACATCTTCATATTTTTGAAAATAGTTTTGTCCTATTGGGTCTGTAAGATCATAAAAAAGGGGAAAGGATCTACTTGTACAAACATATTTGTACCCCTTCTTTGTGGTGGCAAGAATTGGAAACTGAGGGGATGTCCATCAATTGGGAAATGATTGAACAAATTGTGGTTCATTTTGGTGATGAAATATATTGTGCTATAAAAAATGATTTCAGGAAAAACTGGAAAGACCTGCAGGAACTGATGCAGAGTGAAATAAACAGAACCAAGAGAAGATTGTACACAGTGACAGCAATTGTGTGGGATGATCAACTGTGACAGACTTAACTACTCTCAGCAATCCAGAACAATTCTGAAGGACTTATGACAAAGAAAGCTCTCCACCTCCAGAGAAAGAACTGTTGGAGTCAGATGCAGATCAAACATATTATCTTCAAACATTAGTTTATTTACAGTTTTATTTGGGGATTTTGGTTTTACACAAGTATTGTCTTACAACGATGACCAAAATGGAAATATGTTTTGCATGATAATATATGTATAACCCAGATCAAATTGCTCACCATCTTCGGGAAGGCGGGGGAAGGGAGGAAAAGAGACAATTTGGATCTTATAATTTCATAAAATGTGTGTTGAAAATTATTTCATGTATTGGGAAAATAAAGTATCTTTGAATAAAAAAAGAAGAAAGTCATTTTGTCTTCATGGACCCCTGCCTGAGTCTCTGGAACCCCCAGGGGGTCTTCAGAAAACACTTTGAGAACTTCTAGTCTAGGAGACTTGGCAGTTGTGGACATGGAAAGCCTTTGGGACTCACTCAAGAGACTGTCTCTGTTGCTGATTCTGCTCGCCCCATTCATTATCACCTCTCTTGTTAATTCTTAGAATTACTCCCTGATATTGCTTCTTTACTGTGCTTATAGTCTACATTTGGTCTACATCATAAGACAAATGGTGACTTACCCCAGCTAGTGGGTGCTTTTCATCTGGATTGGCTTTTTCATAACATGGAAATAAGAGCAGGCATGTCCTTATTTGAGAGACCTTTTGGGGACAGGTGGATGGCTCAGTGGATTGAGAGACAGGACTAGGTTCAAATCTGATCACAGACACTTTCCAGCTATGTGACCCTGGGCAAGTCACTTAACCCCTTATTGATTTTAAAAGGGAAGGGAAGGGTTTTTTTTTTAATATGGTTTCAAAATTTTTTTACATTAATATAATTTTTGTTAATAGATATTTTAAATTTAAATGTTTTTATTTTTTCTATGATTTCATGATTCTTGTCTTCCTCCCCTCTTTTCTTCCCCCTCCCAGAGTTGACAAGCAATTTCAGTGGGTTATACATGTATTATTACTCAGAAACTATTTCCATAGGATTCATTTCCTAATAGAGTAATCTTTTAAAATCAAAACCTCAAATCATATGTTTTCTTCTGGATAGCTACTCCCACAGTTCTTTCTCTGGATGTGGATAGGGTTCTTTCTCACAAGTCCCTCAGAATTGTCCTGGATCATTGCATTGCTGCTAGTAGAGAAGTCTATTACATTTGATTGTCCCACAACGATACAGACTCCTTGTACAATGTTCTCCTGGTTCTGCTTATTTCACTCCGCATCAGTTCATGGATCTTTCCAGTTCTTATAGAAATCAAGCAGTTCATCATTCCTTATAGCACAATAGTGTTCCATCACCGTCATATACCAAAATATCTTCAGCTTTTTCCTCAACCGAGGGACATCCCCTCATTTTCCAATTTTTTGACACCACAAAAAGCGTGGCTATAAATATTTTAATAAGAACAGAACCTTTCCCATTTAAAAAAATCTCTTTGGGATATAAACCAAGTAGTGTCACTGTTGGATCAAAGGACATGCATTCTTTTAATTCTAGTACATAGGTAGGTGCTTAATAAATATTTATTGACCCACTGACCATTACATAGAATCTCCCAGCTGTGCAATGGAGTTTCCTGAAATGTCATGGAAGACAGCTTCCATCCTAATCAAATATGCTATGTTTTCTAGGATTTATGGTGACTTGCCCTGACATGTACCTCTAACTGATCAACAGCTCTGATACAATATGATAAATGTGTATAAAATGCTAATAACAATAGCTATATAGTCCTTACTTTGTGCCAGGCACCATGGAAAGCACTTTACAATTATCATCTCATTTGAGCCTCACAACCACCCTGGGAGGTAGGTACTATTATTACCTCCATTTTATGCATGAGGAAACTGAGGCAAACAGACATTAAATGATTTGCTCAGTCACCCAGCTAGTAAGTATCTGAGACTGGATTGAACTCAGGTCTTCCTGACTACAGATCTGGTGCCTCCACCTCCTTAATTTCATAAGGGGTAAAACTCAAGACCCAGAAAGTTGCAAGAAACCCGGGACCTCAGACTCCAAATCTATCACTCTTTGCATCAGTTATTTGGTAATGTGACATTTTCCCATTAAATCCTAAGCTCCTTGAGGGCAGGGAGAGTTACTCTCAATAGGAGCCTAAACATTTATTGACTAAGTCACATGGTATCACTCTTTTTCTGAGCAAACACAAGAAGTTTTCTCCTGGCCATCTATCAATTGTGTCCAGGTGAGGGAGAAGGGAGCCCCCCTATCCCCCCTTGGAAAACTGGGCTCTTTTTTCCCATAACAGGAGCCACATTCTTTTTAGCTAACTTGGGCACTTGGTTCTCCCCCCAATCCTTCCTTGTCCAGCTTGCTCACTGAACTGCATGCTGCTTAGGTGAGGAAAGATGGTGGGAAAAGAGCAGCTGCTAACCCAGAGTTAGAGAAGACTTTGAGCATGTGTGTGTGTTGAAACAATGTCTACCTTAGGAATCCTTATCTTCCATCTTAGAATCAATACTGTGTGTTGGTTCCAAGGCAGAAGAATGGTAGGGGCTAGGCAATGGGAGTTAAGTGACTTGTCCAGGGTCACATAGTTAGGAAGTGACTGAGGTCACATTTGAACCTAGGACCTCCCATCTATGGGCTTGGCTCTTAATTCATTGAGCCACGGAGCTAGGCAGAAAACCCCAAATATTTAGCATTGGAAACCCTTGAAAAGAGGCATTTAAGTAGCATAGTGTATAAATAGCCAGATCTGGAGTGAGAAGGACCTGGGTTCAAATTTGACCTCAGACACTTCCTAGCTGTGTGACTTTGGACAAGTCACTTAACATTGATCACATAGCCATTGCTGCTCTTCTGTCTTAGAACTGACGTTATGACAGAAGGTAAGAGTTTTATCTAAAAGGAAAGAAGCCTTTAGAGAAACAAGACTCTTCTTCCTCAACCTACTCTGTCCTGCTAATTCTTATCTGGAATATTTCCCTTTATCCTTCTTGAAAAGGACAGGAAGCTATGCTTCATCGAGTCTCAGATCTGGACTTGGCTGTGTACTGCCTGGATGACCTTGACAAGACACTATAGCCTCGTGGTGTCTATTTCCTTAGGTCTGAAAGGAGGGGGTTGGATAAGATGCACATTAAGGTCTCTTCCATTACTAACTTCTCTGATCTTCTTCCTCTGCTCTGGGATCTTATTCTCTCAGGCTAAGAGCTCGAATGTAGAGGGCAGGCGCATTGGCAAGAGGAGAGCACTGGAAACTTACCCTGTTTTGGACTCCTGCCTTCCTTCTTAATTGTCCATTAAGAGTCCGGGGTACCAATGCTCCAATGCCATTTTTAGCCCACAGGGATCCATGATATGCCACAATTATGCCCAATGTAGTGCCAGCCCTAGATTGCTCTTTGGTTTTTCCAAGGTGGGGAAGGTTGGATTGAAGCTCTATGACTCAGCATCACAGACAGTCAATCTCACTTAAGCAGCCTGATTCAGAGACTCCTGACTCATTATCTTTCCCCTCAAATCAACCTCTCATCTTCCTTCCAGACACACATCAGGGACCTCTTCACTTTCTCACTTCAATTTTCCCATTTTTAAAAACCTTTATCTTCTGTCTTAGAATCAATACTAAGCATTGGTTCCAAGGCAGAAGAGGGGCATTGACTAAGCAATAGGGGCTAAGTGACTTGCCCAGGGTCACACAGCTAAGACATATTTGAGGCCTGATTTGAACCCAGAACCTCCCATCTCCAGGCCTCCACTATGCTACCTAGCTGGCCCCAAGTTTTCTAATTCTGTAGAGGGATAGAAATGCCTCTATGGAAGTAGCTAGATGGAAATAGCTAGAGTGCTGAGTCTAAAGTCAAGAAGACCTAGGTTCAAATCCTGCTTCATATATTTACTGTCTGCCTCAATTTCCTCAAATGTAAAATGGGATTAATATTACTACTTAACCTTAGTACCTAGGACAGTGCCTGGTGCTTAATAGTCATCTAATAAATGCTTATTGATTGTACTGACAGATTAAAAAACAGGGGTCAGGGAGAATCTTTGGAGAATTCCCAATTCCCATCTTAACTTTGGACTTTGCTTCTGTTTGGATGCCAACTTCCTACCAGAACTGTGCAGAAGAAATCTAAGATGGAGTACTATTGTGCTCAAAGGAATAATGAACTGGAGGAATGCCATGTGAACTGGAAGGACCTCCAGGAATTGATGCAGTGAAAGGAACAGAACCAGGAGAACAATACACACAGAGAAGGATACACTGTGGTACAATCGAATGTAATGGACTTCTCTACTAGCAGCAATGCAATGATCCAGGACAATTCTGAGGGATCTATGAGAAAGAAACACTATCCACATTCAGAGGAAAAACTGTGAGAGTAGAAACACAGAAGTAAAACAACTGCTTGATCACATGGTTTGATGGGGGTATGACTGAGGATGTAGACTCTAAGTGATCTCCCTAGTGCAAATATCCATAATATGGAAACAGGCCTTGATGAATGAAACATGTAAAACCCAGTGGAATTGTGTGTCGGCTGGGGGTGGGGGGTGGGGAGGGAAAGAATATGAATCATGTAGCAATGGAAAAATATTATAAATTAATTAGTTAAATAAAATTTTGCAATTAAAAAAAAACAGAAGAAATCTAAGAAAGTTGTTGAGGGCTGAGGAGGAAAGGGAGTAGTTAGGTGACACAGTGGTTAGAATGCTGCTCCTGGGGTTAGGAAGACTCATCCTTGTGAGTTCAAATCTGGCCTCAGACACTTTCTAGCTGCATGACCCTGAGCAAGTCACTTAATCCTGTTTGCCTCAGTTTCCTCATCTGTCAAATGAGCTGGAGAAGGAAATGGCAAAACACTCCAGGATCTTTGCCAAGAAAACCCCTAATGGGGGCACAAAGAGTCTGATACAACAGAAAATGACTGAACAACAAGTAAAAATCTACAGTCATATGATAGAAACTCTACTGAGACTGGAAAAAAAGATGAAAAGAAACTAGATTCAGCCATAATGTGCAAGTTCTGTTTACAGGCTTTGGCAGGATGAAACGCACAGATGATTCCACTCCCGCCATACTGATTTCTTTCTGGTCCCTGAAAGACTTACATGACTTCTCTCTAATAATCTTTGGTACAAACAGCTAATTTGTTTCTGTGGAAGAGAAACAAGCCAGAGGGCCTATAATATGCCATCTAGTCAGATGGATTAATGGCTAAGGAAACTCTGTTATGAGACCTTTTCCTCTGAAACCCATCTTTCTTCCTTACTTCCCTATTACTGTCAAGGGTACCGCTATCCTTCCAGGCACTCTGGTTCATAACCACATTGTCATCCTCAACTCTTTATTCACCCCCAGCCCCCTAGCCTATCAGCTGCCATATCCTGTTTATTCTCCTTCTAAAACAGCTCCCCCAGCTGTCCCTTCTCCACCACCTTCATTTACAGATGTGACTCTAGTTCAAGCCCTCATCACCTCTTGCCTAGACTATGACCACAGTTACTAATAACTGGTTTTCCTGCATCATCTCTCCCCTCTCCAGTATAGCTTCCAGAAAGATTTTCCCAGATCATAGCTCTGATTGCACCATTTCTCTACTAAAAATGTTGCAGTAGGGGGCAGGCAGGTGGCTCAGTGGATTGAGAGTCAGACCTAGAGAAATAAGGTCCTGGATTCAAATGTGGTCTCATACACTTCTTAACCGTGTCACCCTGGACAGGTCACTTAACTCCAGTTGCCTAGCCCTTACTGTTCTTATGCCTTGGAACCAACACATAGTATTGGCTCCAAGACAGAAGGTAAGGGTTTAAAAAATATATATTTTTGAGAAAGAGTCCATAGGTTTCACCAGATTGCCAAAGTTCTCTGATGCAAAACAAAGGTTAAAATCCCTTATCTAGTGAATTATGTTGTTGTTCAATCATTTCAATGGTGTCCGACTCTTCATGACCCCATTTGAGGTTTTCTTGGCAATGGTAATGGAGTGGTTTGTCCTTTCCTTCTCCAGATCATTTTACAGATTAGGAAATTGAGGCAAATAGGGTTAAGTGATTTCCCCAGTGTTGCACAACTAGTGTCTGAGGCTGGATTTGAACTCAAGTCTTCCTGGCTCCAAGCTCTGACTCCACTACCTCATCAAACTACCAGTAAATTGTAGGCACTCAATAAATGGGCCTGCATTTTTTTTATCATTAAATAATTATTCCTGAGGTTTCTGGGAAGGGTTTACATTTATGAACTAAAGGGAACTGATGAGTTGAATTGCATGGAGAAAGATGTGAATCTCTCAAAATCAGGCAGGGGAACAAAGAAAGAAACAAGGTCAAGAGAATGGAAAAAGTCAAAGGAAAAAAAGACAAGAGTGAAGAAGTTTAATGTATTCCTGCAATGAGAAAGCAGAAAAGGTATATAGGCAGTATATAGCCTTTGACCTTAACTCATTTGGGCGTGCACATCTGAACTAACACTTGGCAAGATAACTAATAAATAGGACTGTTTGCCTGCGCCTACTGTGTTTTCAAGATTGAATTGGTTTTTCCCCCCTCCCTTCTCCCATTCCCTTTATCCTGGGGAAGAAAGTAGATGGCATAAGTGGAAATAAATGGGAGCCTCCATTCAAGATGCCCAAACCCCAGTGGTTTAGGACAATTGGGTTGGCAATGGGCATTTTCTTTCCAGAATGGAGCCTTCCATTCCTGATCTCTGTCTGCCCTTTGACACTAACAGCTTAGATGTGGGTTCCCTTTAGGACTCCGACTAGTCTCACTTGGGAGGAGCAAGGCCTTTTTCATTTTCTCATTTTGTTTGGGCTTCTCGAATGAAAGCTTGTCTCTTCTCCTTGGCCTTAATGAAGCTTTTCTAACTCAATTTTCAGAGGTAATAGCCAAGTCACTCCTGAGTACTTGGTCCACAGTTGCCTTGGTTTTCTC
>NC_077228.1:483796755-483841755 GCF_027887165.1 Monodelphis domestica
ATCTTTGATGATGTCTTTTATGCCACTTGTCCCATGCAAATCATCATTGGTTACATGTCACAGCCTTCTCACACCCAGTGTACATCTTCCCATTACCCTGGAGATAATCTTTGACTTTCATATTTCAGTGAATGAATAAAATGGAGTGAGGTTCCTAACCTGAGCCTTGTTGAATTGACTCTTGGGGTCATAAAACAAAGCCCTCATGAGGACTGGCCAGAGAGTAGGTGGGCTATTGAAGGGCAAAAACTAACCTACATATTGCCTCCCTGCTTTGAGTTTGGTGACATTATAGGACCCATTTCCCAAGACCTAGCAGAAGACTCATCTCTGAATTAAGAATAAGGATAGGGGGACTGCTAGGTGGTACAATGGATAGAGTGCCAAGCCTGGAGTCAGGACGACCTGGATTCAAATCTTGCCTCAGACACTTCCTAGCATTGTGACCCAAGGGCAAGTCACTTAACTCCATTTGCCTAGCCCTTGCCCTTTTCTCTTAGAGTTGTTATTAAGATGGAAAGTAAAGTTTAAAAAAAAAAGGGAATAAGGATAGGGCAAAAGGACATTTCTAAATTAGGAAAATTTTAAAAATTAGGGAAAAAATCCTCTAAATGAGGAAACCCTAAATGGAGGGGTGACTCCATTAATTTAGATGATATAATGCCTGGGTGTCATATATGTGCTAATCAATGTCAACATATTCACATGCATCCGTGGACACGTTTTTCAAACACAGAGAAGATAAAATTGCTTTTATCTTCCCAAGTGTTTGTTTTATCTGATTAAAACTTTCTATTCCAGTGTGGTTTTCTTAACAGTGGAAATGGGAAGAGTGCTGCTGTCAAAACATATATTGTAAAAAATGTTCCTAGGAGCCTGGGCTAACATGACAGCCTTTCAAATATTTGAAGACATCTCTCATATCGCCACTGAGACTTCACTTCAGCTTAAGTGGCTTAGTAATTATCTGTTAAGGCCTGGTTAAGACTAGTTATAATTGGATTTTTTGTGCGGAACAGAGAGTAGAGGTTCTACCTCAAACCCATCAGATTGTCGAAATTGTCCCCAATTGGAAAATGACAAATGTCAGAGGGGCTGAGGGAAAAGGGACACATTAATTCCCTGTTGATGGAGCTGTGAATTGGTATAGTCATTCTGCAGAGCAATATTGGAACTATTTCTCAAAGGACACTAGACTATACATACTTTTTGATTAAGTCATTGATACCCCTGCTAGGCTTATACTCCAAAGAGATCAAGGAAGGGGGAAAAGGATGCTTTTATACAAAAATATGTTTAACAGCTCTTTTGTAGGGGCAAAAAACTAGGGACGTAGGTCAGGGCATTGGGGAGGTGGGATGCCCATAGATTAGGGAATGGATAACCAAAATGTGGTATATGAATATAATGGAGTACTGTTGTGTCATAAGAAATGACAAAGGGGCAACTAGGTAGCACCATGGATTGAGAACCAGGCCTAGAAACAAGAGGTCCTGGGTTCAGATCTGGTCTCAGATACTTCCTAGCTGTGTGGCTCTGGGCAAGCCACTTAACCCCCACTGCCTAGCCCTTGCTGTTCTGACTTAGAACTGACACTATGACAGAAAGTAAGGGTTTTAAAACAAAAATTTAAAAAGAAGTGATAATACATGTATAATCCAGACTGAATTGCTTGCCAGCTCTTGAATGGGGGAGGGAAGAAGGGAGGGAGACAATTTGGATTGTATAACTTCAGAAAATATATGTGGAAATTTGTTATTAAAATGATTTTTTTAAATGATGAAAGGGATAGTTTTAGAGAAACTTGAAAGAATTTAGGAATTGATGCAAAATGAAATGAACAATTTTTCTAATAACACTATCAAAACTCCCGTCACATCTCTCCTAAATCTTCTCTCCTCTAGGTTAAGTATCTGAAGCAATGGAAAGTGGGTCAAACTTGGGTGCTCAACTTTGAGTCATCAGATCTGAGATCCGAGATCAGCTCCCAGCTCTGCTACATCTGTACCTGGAGAACCTTGGGTATAGTCTTCATCTGGCTAGGTCTCAGTTTCCATATCTGGGTAATAGGAGCCTGGAGTGCCTAGTCTTCAGAAGATGTACAGGAGACCTACATGAATGCTTGGTACATCTCCTTCTGGAATTTGGTGATGACATGCAATGGAGTAGCTTTGCTCCCATTTCAGCCTTCTTTGGGGTGAGGAAAGGATCTTTTGGCTACCAAATGGGGGCCTTTCTGTTCCATGTTATCATCAACTTCCAGAAGCAGGATTCCCGCAAATCCATGTGGTCCTCTTGTGAATGTTTCCAGGACTGGCCTTTCATTGGCTAGTCCGCCATTGCAAGTATAAAACAAAGGAGCTGTATTAGACATTCTTTAGGATCCTGGCTAGTTCTAGATCTCTGATCCAGTGAGTAGGCCATCTGTTACAGGCTACTCAGAGGCTAGTTAAGCTTAGACTTGTATAGTATGCTTATGTGAAAACCTTTCTCTTTTCTCTCAAAGATAATGACTGACTTTTTGGAGCTTTTGGTCCACAGATGTGGCATTACCCTGAGATGTTACTAGTGATCCAAAATATGAGCCAGGGTCTGCATACCTATCCCTATGCCACCTCAGAGACTTCCCTACTTCCCTCTACTCCCTTCATAGAGAGAACTTTGGTAGAAATTCCCCCTCCCTGAAATGTATATGAATTTTAAAAAAATCTTTACTTTCTATGAGGATCAATTTGAAGACAGAAGGGCAAGGGTTAGGCAACTGGGGTTAAGTGACTTGCCCAGGGTCATGCAGCTAGGAAGTGTCTGAGGCAAGATTTGAATCCAGGACCTCTTGACTCCAGGCTTGGTGCTGTATCCACTCTGCTACCTAGCTGCCCCAATGTATAGGAATTTGAGATTATTCTTGCCTAGTGGAGTCAGAATGGAGTAACCCTAAAGTCAGTTGCGTTGGAGATGAAAATGTTTGCACTGAGCTGATCTGGGTTGAAAGAGATCTATGTGAACTGCATGACTGAATGTATGCAGTGGAGACCCAGATCTGGGACTCCAAGAAAGAGGGGGGATGGGGAAGGGATGAATGATGAAAGGAGATGGTGAGGTTTTAGAGGGATGAGATGTGAAAGTTGATTTCAAGGATGTGAAAATTGAGAAAGCTGCAGAAAGCCAGAGAGATGACAGCTCTATGATTTAATGCATGTTTCAGGATGGCCGGGGCAGCCAGGAAAGGCGGACATTCATGGATTGGTGGGAAGTCAATTAGAAAAGACTTGAAAGCCAGAGAATAGAAGATAAATGGAAACAGCTTGTTGGGGAGCTGATCAGGGACCTCTTTCTGCCCAGGAGAGAGACAGGGACAGAGACAAAGACATAGAAAGACAGAAAGACAGGGAGAGAGAGAAGAGGAGAGAAGAGAGGAGAGGGGAGAGAGAGACTGAGAGACAGAGACAGAGACAGAGAGAGAAACAGAGAGAGACAGAGAAAGAGGGAGAGAGAGGGAGGGAGAGAGAGACAGAGACAGAGAGACAAAGACAGAAAGGCAGGGAAAGAAAGAAGAGGGGAGAAGAGAGGAGAGGGGAGAGAGAGACAGAGACAGAAAGACAGGGAGAGAGAGAAGAGGGGAGAAGAGAGGAGAGGGGAGAGAGAGACAGAGAAAGAGAGAGAGACAGAGATAGAGGGAGAGAGAGACAGAGATAGAGGGAGAGAGAGGGAGGGAGAGAGAGACAGAGAGACAGAGACAGAGAGACAAAGACAGAAATACAGAAAGACAGAGAAAGAGAGAAGAGGGGAGAAGAGAGGCGAGGGGAGAGAGAGACAGAGAGACAGAGACTGGGTGGGGGGGGAGGGAGACAGAGAGGGAGGCAGGGAGAGAGGAAGATGGAGAGAGATGAGAAACCTGATAAATGTTGAACAGATTAAGGAAAAAGATAGACTCACTGAGTCAGAGTTTAGGTGGCTATCAAGAGGAACATTTCAACCTGGAACGGAAAGATTGGTCTGGGGGCCAAAAGAGAGAGACTGAGTAACCCGAGGAGAGGGGATTAAAGGAGTGATCTGGCTGAAGAGAAGGGACTGTATCAATCATTCATCAGCTGCTGCTGAGGGTAAAAATGTTGCAAACATCACTTGAGAGCCCAGCCCTGAATTAAATTGGTTCTAGCAAATTTGTATCACCAAACTATGTGCCCTATAACTTGGTTTTGGCTTTAAGTCTGAGAGTTCTTACCATCCAATGATTCAACATTTAGTGCAAAGTCTATGCAGAGAACTATGCTCTCATCTGTAACAAAATAGTTTTTATGCTTTGAGTCATTAGATGGGGAGCTAGAAGGACTTAAAAAAAAAAACAACCCTTACCTTCCATCTTAGAATCAATACTAAGTATTGGTTCTAAGGCAGAAGAGTGGTAATGAATTTAAGTGACTTGCCCAGGATCACACAGCTAGGTAGTATTTGAGGTCAAATTTGAACCCAGAACCTCCAGCCTCTAGGCCTGGCTCTCAATCCACCGAACTACCTATTTTCTCTCTGCTAGAAGGACTTTTAAACATCATTCAGTCAAATGAGCCCATTTTAGAAATGAGGTAGGTAAGGCAATGCATTGAATGCTGGACCTGATATCAGGAAGACATGAGTTCAAAGTCTGCCTCTGACATTTATTAGTTGGGCGACCCTAGGAAAATCCCTTTAACCTCTGCCTTATTTTCCTCATCCATAAAACAGGGACAATAATTATACCTACCTTCCAGGATTGTTATGAGGATGAAATGACATCATATTTGTGAAGTGCTTTTGAAACCTTAAAATACTTTGTAATGTTTTAGCTATTATTCTTTTATGGAGAAATTGAGGTCCAGGGAAGTGAATTTGTCCTAGATCACACCAGAAATAAGTGGAGGATTTCAGTAAGTCAGATTTGAACCTTTTTCTTCTGACTGAAAAGCCCTTGATTCTGAGTCAGAATACCTAGGTTAGAATCCTTGTTGTTCCTAATTACATGTATAACCTTCTGATGCTTAATTTCCTCATCTGAAAAATGAGGGGGTTGTAGATCTAGAGTGGACTTTAGGGCCATTGAGTCCAAGCCTTTTTTACATGCAAATACCTGAGACCCAGACCAGGAAAAGGACTTACTCCAGGATACCCTGATAACAGTGGCCGAGCTAAGATGTGAACTTAAAGGGGTCAGGTAGGTGGCTAAGTGGATAGAGCTCTAGTCCTGAGTCAGAACACTCATTTTCCTGAGTTCAGATCTGGCCTCAGATACTTGCGAGCTGTATGACCCTGGGAAAGTCAGTCCCTGGGGTTTAGCCTTTATCACTTGGTTCTAATATAGTATTGATTCTAAGATGGAAGGTAAGGGATTAAAAAAAAAGACAAAAGATTTGACTTAGAACCTTTGACTCCAAATACAACATTTGTTCCACATACTTTGTTGTTGTTCAGGTGATTTTCAGTCATGTTTAACTCTTTATGACCCCATTTGAGATTTTCTTGTCAAAGATCCTAGAGTTATTTGCCATTTCTTTCTCCAGATCATTTTACAAATGAAGAAACTGAGTCAAATAATGTTAAGTGACTGTCCAGGGTCACACGGCAAGGAAGTGTTCGAGGCCAGCTCTGAACTCAGGAAAATGAGTCTTCATGACTCAGGGCTAGAATTCTGTCCACTGTACCACCAAGATGCCCACTGCCTCATGTTGCCTCTTTCTTTTTTCCATGATTTCTTCCAGCTTTAAATCCTATGATTCTTCATCACACCGATGCATTACATGGCTGCCTGAAAATAAGCTATGTTACCCTTAGAACAGTGATATCAAGCTCAAATAGAAACAGGGATCTTTACACCATATATAAAGATCCCATGGGCCACACATTGACTTTGAGAACCACATATTTATGTTATGTTTTTATTGTATTTTCACTTATTTTGTTAAAATGTTTCCCAATTACATTTTCATCTGGTTTATACCATCCCCAATGAGTGTCAAGGGCCACGTAACCTTGTGTTTGATATCTCTTCTCTGGAGTAAGAGTAGGGGTAAGGACCAAGGGTGTGATCCCAGAGGTACGGGTTTTAAAGGAAAAAGAAACATCTTCAGACATTAAGATGGGGAAACCAGTATATCTATGATAATAATATCCTGAGAACCTTCTCATTGAGAGGACCATCTGGGCCCCTTTCATCTCAGAAGGTTTTCTTGTCTTCTCTTCCATCAGTGACAGAGCTTTGCCTTTCTGAAACTCAGTGACCTTTCTCTTCCTCTCTCTTGCTCTTCCATGGAACAGGTTTGAAATGATATAGCTGCTTGTTTCAAGAGTTTTCATTTCAACTCCTCACACCCAGCCTCCCAATCAGAGAAGCAGAGATGTGGGGCTAGATATACAATGACATTTGAATATCTGAATGACTCAGAGGCCATCTGGGACCTAAATAGGAAGACCCAAAGCATGTGGCAATGGAAAGAGTGCCGGACTGGGGGACAGAGGACCTGGGTCCAAGCCTTCCCTCTGCCACTTGTTACTTTTATGACTTTGGGCAAGTCACTAAATTTCTCTGGGATGGTTTTCTCATCTGCAAAATCAAAGGGCTGGACTAGAATCAGGGCTTCTTCAGTTATGCTTCACAAGTGCCCAAGAGACCCATGGATAGATCTCATAGGGGAAGATTCATGAATTTGGATGACTAAAAAAAATTACATCTTTATTTTCATTAACCTACTACTAAAATATATCATTTCTTTCAATTTTTTAGAAACATTAAAAAAAAACAACCCTAGAACCTGGAGTCCAAAGGTTTTCCAGACTTGCAGAGCAGTTTTGGTAGCTGATCTTTAAAGGTCCCTTCCAACTCAAAAGACCTTATGATCCCTTCTACAATAGTCCCAAGTTGTCATCTAGCCACTGTTGGAAGACCTCCATGAAGAACTTATTTCCTCCTCGGGCAGTCCATTGCACTTTCCCAAGGAGTCATCTGGCCACAGTTGGAAGACCTCCATGAAGAAGAACTCATTACCTCCTCAGGAAGCCCATTGCTCTTTGGGTCATGTCTAGCCAAGCTTGCAATAGCCAAGTTGTTAGTTTCTCTGTAATGAGAGAACACAAGGAGTGGATGACCGGACCCCTTTTCTTTGCTCCTTTTGTTATCAAGGGTGGCCCAGAGGCACCCAAGACACTAGGATCCTCAGTTTTAATCTTGCTACTTTCCCTCCTGATATACCCTTAGGAATAGTAGACTCCCCTCCTAATTTCCATTGGTTCAGGAGCATTAGTGAGTTAATTTTTAACCATCCCACAGTTCATCTTTGAAACACGTGATATGAGTGGTTATGGGCACACCTGCCAGATCGCCAACTGTGCCGTTCTAATCATAAGCAATTGTTTCATCGCATATCAGAATCAACAAGGTGGTCTTGGGTTTTTACTGGCCACACCAGACATCTATCGCTTGCCATCTCCCGCCTGCCCTCCCTAGCCCCCACCTTTTTATAATAGATGAAGCCATCTCCATCCATTTTTTAGATTGTTTTGTTTCTCAGCTGCCTTGGAAGCCCCCGGAGTCTTACACTTGTACATGCAAATTCAGAAAAAAACCCTGGCAGAACACAAGTTGAGGTCATGGCCCCTGTATTCTGTGTCCAGATGCAGCCTTATGTTTCAGGGAACAGGCTCTGCCAGCTAATTAGATGGCACTTTCCTCACCCTGGTGTCCTGCTACATTTCCTGGCAACCTGAGAGGCAGCTGGAGACACAAGATCCCTGAAAGGAAGAGAACCTGCTTTTGGTCAGGGCAAAGAGAGAATGCTGACCATATTATGCAAGCCCTGCCCAGAATCAGAAAGAAACTAAGAAATAGTTCCAGGGGCAGATGGGTATTTTAAATGGACTCTGGAAACTTCAGGTACCTGAAGTCCTTCTGGCTCTCTCACTTAAAGGATCAGCCCTACCAGAGGCAGAGCAGGCAGCTATCTGGAGTTATGTGATTTCAGGGGCTTCCAAATGGAGAAGGTTCCTTTACTATCCCAAAATGGCCTTGTATCTTTGCAATGGTGGGTCACCATAGTGAACAGAGAGCCCTGAAGGCAGGAAAACCTGAGTTTAAGCTGTGTGATCTTGGGTAAGTCACTGGACCTCTGTTTGCCTCAGTTTCCTCATCTGTAAAATGGGGAATAAGATACCACCAATTTCCCAGAATTTTTGTGAGGATCAGATGAGATAATTGCTGTAAGGCTTTTAGCATGGTGCCTGGCTCATGGTAAAGTGCTTTCTAAATGTTAGCTCTGATAATGATGATGTCTGAAATTCCACAATTAATGACCATTTCATCTGACTTCCAAGTATCTAGTCCCCTATGGAGATGCAAATATCCCTAGGAATGGAAACCCTAGAAGCCTTATCTGTTGTTTTGTTTTTCTTCACTCTTCATGTCTCATTGGAGGTTTTCCTAGCAAAGTTATACTGGAGCAATCTGCCATGTCCTTCTCTGGATCATTTTACAGATGAGAAAACTGAGGCAAACAGAGGTCAAATGACTTGCCCAGGGTCACACAGCTAGTAACATTTTCAAGGTCAGAATTAATTTATGAGAAGAATTCTTCCTGATTCTAAGCCCTTAGTGGGAATAATGATAAAATTCTCTCCTAAAAGTAATTTTCTAGAAAGATGATGGTGGAGGCAGAGAATAAAGATACTAGTGACTATATAGGATAGAAAAGGGAAAGAAGTTGCATGTTCCCTTCTACCAAAAGCAAAAAATGTCAAGAAATTGTGGAAGACTATTTAATTACAAGTTTAGTAAGATGCAGGAACCCATATAAGGAAACATGGACTACACAATGAACCTGAAAAATAAAGCCACCAGATCCTATTGGGGAGGCCCATTCCCAATAAAGGAGGGTAGTCAAGAAGTCCAGAAACAGACCAGGTCTGCTGGGGTGTTACAAGGGCCCCTCCGTGGAAGGGGATAGAGAATGCAATATGGTCTTGTGGGTTTTCATAGAGTTCTTAAATGGGTCCAGCAGGCCCTGCAGGGAAGAGGAGCATATACTGTACCTGAGGACTAGTGCTGATTCATGCCCAGAATTGGGAGGAGTTTTCCAGGGTATTGGAAGTTACTTGATATTCAAACGTCCCAGATTCTGAGCTTGCAGCTCTTCCTTTCTTCCTTGATTCTTCTTGCTTTATTGGGGCAGGAAGGCTACAAAGGGAAATATGTCAACTTTCCCATTCTGCTCATTTATTTGTTCTGTGGCACTGACTTGTTCATTAGTTTGTTCAGTCTGTTGATGTTCAGTCATTTTAATCATGTCGAACTGTGTCCCCATTTAGGGTTTTCTTTTTCTTGGCAAAGATACTGGAGTGGTTTGCCGTTTCCTTATCCAGCTCATTTTATAGATGAGGAAACTAAGGCAAACAGGGTTAAGTGACTTGCCCAGTGTCACACAACTAGTATTTGTCATTTCCTTCTGCAGCTCATTTTATGGATGAGGAAATTGAGACAAACAGGGTTAAGTGATTTGCCCAGGGTCACACAGCTAGTATTTTCCATTTCCTTCTCCAACTCATTTGACAGATGAGGAAACTGAGGCAAATAGGCAAAAAAAAAAATAGGTGGCTTGCCCAGGGTCACACAGCAAGTAAGTGTCTGAGGCCATATTTGAATTCAGGAAGATGAATCTTACTGACTCCAGACCCAGTGCTTTATTCATTGTACCACCCAGCTATGCTTTGTTCAGTCTACTTATCAGCAAAAAAAGAAGATGATGTGCCAACCAATTCATTAAAGACTGCAGGTGCTAACTATAGATTGGGCATGGATTAAAGGGTCTGAATATCTAATATCTATAGTCTTGTTTATTTGATAGGTAATTCAGAAGGGGGTATTGCAATAGCCTTTAGAAGACCTACTTCCCAGGCTTGATATGACCTCAGAGGTGATTTAAGGAAAAATCTTGGACTAGAGATTACAACTAGGGCTTGAGAACTGGGGCTTTAACCCAGGGCATCAAAATGTAGAGAGCATCGACAGCACTTTTAGTCCTAAAGTAGGACACTTGAGCTCAACACCTAGTTAGTAAAAATAATTATGCAAAATAAGAAGCTACTAGATGGCCTGCTGATGGCCCCAGAATTTGCACAGGTCACCCACCTGCTGCTACCACCACTCCCGGCCATTCCCAACCTTGACTTCCCTAGCAGTATTTAATTTGAGTGTGCATTTTGTGCTACTTGCCCCAGGAGCAAAGACGTAGGGCTCTACCTCATACTGGCATATCCCATAAATGCACTGACTTAGCAGAGCCAGTGGCCAAATTTAATCATAGTTTCATTCTCTTTATGACCTGGTAAAGGCTTGCATAGTCCCCTGCCTCGATTCCACTGCTTACACCAGAAATAAGCCCCATATCCAGAATCCTTGCTCTCCCTCCTCCTCATGAGTTCTGAACCCCATAGGCACTTACATGTTTTTCACATTTGTTTGCATTTTAAAGCTGTTTCTTTCTGGCCCTCTCCTCCCAGACTTCCTTATTTGGGACACTGCAGTCTTCCCAGAATGTGCTTGGCGGCGTTTTATTGGAGTGAGGAAATCCCTAAAGAAGGGCAACACTATTGTGAGGAACTTGTACGAACAGAAAAGTAGCATCATTTTCTCGGTGCTGGTGCTCAAGCATGACTATCAATTCAATTTAGAGACTGCAGAATTGCCTTGCTGAGCAGATAGGCACCATTAATATGTTTCTGCATCCGCAGATTGAATTTTATTTTTTAAGAGCTGAACAATCGTACTGATTTTCCTTCTAGGGGCCTAAAGCAGGTAAATTAGATTAAAAGAATTCTGGCAAAAGGAGCTGAAATTCTATATAGACCTTGAAGTCAGAACAGTGAGAGGGCCACAACTGACATTTGTACAGAGCTTTGAGGTCTGCAAAGGACTGGGTGTACGTTTCGTCATTTAACCCTTGCAATAACCCAATGGGATAGGCACTCCGCATTTTGATTCCCATGTTTCTCCAGCTAAGGAAAATTAAGGTTGGAGACGTTAAAGGTTTTCACCATAGTCACACAGCTTTTAAAGGTGAGAGATTGGACTCAAATGGCTCCAGGGCCACCGATCTCCAATGACAATAACAATTGATGTCTGCCCCTATTGGTCTTCCCCCAGATGCCTTCCATTTGCTTCCTTCCACTTGTTTCTGGATTTTCTGACATAAGTTTACTTCAAATATGGTATCACTCTCTTCTCTCCAACCTCCAGCAACAAATTATTTTTACCTAACATTTCTTTGGAATAAAGTGTGTGTGTAGTTTATATATATATATATACACACACATACACATGCATATACATATATAGGCATGTATATTTTTATAGAGAGAAGGGCATATCTATATGCATATAGGCATATAGAAGGTATATGTGTATATGGGTATATGAAATACATAGGTATGCATGTGTAAATATATATATATATATATATATATATATCGAGAGAGAGAGAGAATGAGAGGGGAGAGAGAGAAACAAAGAGAGAGGGAAGAGAAAGAAAGAAGAGGGAGAAACAAAGAGAAGGGGAGAGAGAGAAAAAGAAAGAAAGGGAGGGAGGAAGAGAGAGAAAGAGAGGGGGAGAGAGAGAAGAGTATGTATATATAGGCATATAAGAGATATGTATGTTTGTGTATGGGTATATATAAGGCATATGTGTATGTAGAGATGTGTGTATATATATGAGAGAGAAGGAGGGAGGGATATATGTATGTAGGTATATAGAAGGATGTATAGATGTGCATGTGTATCTAGCAGGGTATATATATGTATATATATATATATACACATACATATGTAGATATCAGGATAAGTATATATATATCAGGATATTTATATATATAGCAGGATATGTATATAAATAATGATATATATATAGGATATGGGTATGCGTGTATATATGGGGAAAGGTCTATATATATCTATGTACATATACATATGTACACACACGTACCCTTCTAGAATAATATTTTATTCATTGATCTCATCCCATGAATATATGAAGCATATATGTGTATGTATGTATATATATATATAGTCAAACGTATTTCCTTGAGTCAACAACTCTCATCATTTATCTCACTTGTCACTCATACGTTGTGCATTCATATTCAGACAATGGAATCCGTGAGTTTGCTTCCTGGCTCCTTTCTTGGGTTCTACCTCTTGTGAACTTTGGGTGATTCTACCATTATTCTTCCTCATTTGACTGAGAAGGGATTTTGTCTGACTTCTTTGACTCTCCAGCATCTAGCACGGTGCCTGGCATACAGGAGGTGTTTAATGAATGTTTATTGGCTGATGGACTGATTATTCCTCTCTATGTCTATATTGCTCAGGTCAGATCACACTCGGATCATTGTGTTTTGCTCAGGTCTCCGTTATTTAGGGAGTCCATTGATGGAGAGTCCAGAGAAGAGTAACCAGCTTAGTGAAAGACCACAAGTCCATACCACATGAGGAGTGATTAAAGGAACTGGGGATGGTGAGGTTGAAGAAGAGAAAACAAGGCTCAGGAGAGGATACGCCAGCTGTTTTCAACTATGAAAAGGCTATATGATATGGAAATAGGTCTTGATCAATGATACATGTAAAACCTACTTGAATTTCTTGGTGGCTACAGGAGGGGGGAGGGAGAAGATGAGAGGAAAGAATATGAATCATGGAATTGTGGAAAAATATAAATAAATAAATAAAATGGTTATTATGAGTAAGAGGAATTTTGTTGTTGAGAGCAACAAGGTGGCACAGTGGACAGAGTACTGGGACTGGAGGCAGGATGACTCATCTTTATGAGTTCAAATCCAACTTCAGACACTTACTAGCTATGCAACCCTATTTGCCCCAGTTTCCTCATCTGTAAAATGATCTGAGAAAGGAAATGACAAACCACTCCAGAATCTCTGCCAAGAAAAATCCAAATGGGGGTCATGAAGAGTTAGACATAACTGAATAACAAAATGGAGTAGAGGGATTCGATTTGCTCTATTTGGTCCCCAAAGAAAGAACTAAGAAGTGGGTAGAAGTTGCAAAGAGGTAAAGTTAGACTTAATGTCAAGAACAAATTTCTAATAATTAGAACTCACTAAAAGTGAAAGGGACTGCCTTAGAAGGAGAGGTTTTCCTCTTACTAGAAATCTTTGAGATGAGGCTGAATGTCCATTCATCTTGTGTGTTGTAGAAGGTATGCCTTTTAGGGCATGAGTTGGACTAGAGGACCAAAGTCCCTGCTTCCTCTAAAATGCTAGGTTTCTGGAATCCCTCTTAGAATTTATGTACTCTCTATGATATCTTACTTAATGTTAGATATGTAAGCAATTTTAGTCTCTCCTTCCTTCTCAATTTAAAAACCTTTTTTTAGAATCAATACTAAGTATTGGTTCCAATGCAGAAGAATGGTAAGGACTAGGCAGTTAGGGTTAAGTGACTTGCTGGTTCCTTTCTTGGGTTTTGCCTCTTGTGAACTTTTGTGTGCTTCTATCATTATTGCATGAGGGTCACACAGTTGGAAGTTATGTGAGATCAGACTTGAACCCAGGTCCTCCCATCTTCAGGCCTGGCTCTTTACCCACCCCCAGTTTAAAATCTATTTGATGTCATCGCAGTTGTTGTTGTTGTTGATGATGATAATGATGTTATTGTTGATGGTGTTGATGATGTTGGCATTGATGATGATGACTGAATTTGGAGTTGGAGGTTTTCCTTCCATTTGAACCTTTCTGACCCTTCCCACTGTAATGATTAAATTTTTCTTTGAGACTTCAAGATTCAAAGACCTCCAAGAGGTCTTCAACCTCTTTTACCTTTCCATTGTATTGGTCTTCTCCCTCCCTCTCCCTATGCACTTCTTTATGAAATATAAAATTACCCCATTTTATTTTTTCCCATTTCTCTTAGTATTATCCTCTTTTTTTACTACTAGTATAAATATATATGTTATGTATAGTTTTTTTGACATTTCATCCTATACAGTTTGTCAGTGTTCTCTCTAAGTATATTTCTTCTAGCTACCCTGATGATACTAAAAATTTTTTAAGTTACCAACATCATCTTTTCTTATAGGAATACAAGTTATTTGAACTTATTGGGTCCCTTAAAATTTTTGTTTGTTTGCTTGTTTGTTTTTCCCCCTTTCTTGATTACCTTTTTGGTGATTCTCTTGAGTTCTCTGTTTAGGCATCAAATTTTCTGCTTAAGTCAGGTCTTTTTTTTTTTTTTAATGAATGCTTGGAAGTCTTCTATTTTATTAAATGACCATACTTTCTCCTACAAGAATATAGTCCATTTTGCTGGGTAGTTGATTCTTGATTGTAGACCCAGTTCCCTTGCTTTCTGGAATATCATATTCCATGCCTTCTGGTCCTTCGGTGTGGATGCAACTAGGTCTTGTGTTATCCTAACTGTGGTTCCATGATATCTGAATGGTTTCTTCTTAGCAGTTTGTAGCATCTTTTCCTTGGTCTGGTAGTTCTTGAATTTGACTATAACATTCCTGGACATTGTCAATTGAGGATTAAATACAGGAGTTGATCTGTGGATTCTTTCAATCTCTACTTTTCCCTCTTGTTCAAGAATGTCAGGGTAGTTTTCTTGGGTAATTTCCATCATCAATATCATCATCAACAACAACATCAATGTCTTTATCATCAACATCAACGTCATCAACATCATCCTCATCCTCATCCTCAACATCAACATCTAACTATCTATCTTTTCCTGGCCCAGGAAAGATTTTTGCTGGGCGGCCTAACCTAATAGCATACTATGCAAAGTATGGAATGAGAGCCAAAAGACCTAAACTCTAGACCTGAGTGCCACTTTGTGTGCTTTGCTGGTAAAAAGAAATCCTTCTTTTTCCTGGACTTTTCCCTCATTTATGTATGAGTGAAGCTTACCTGGACTCCGCATTAAGTTAATCAACTAAATCAAAGAATAAAATAAGTGTAAACAAGAAAAATGAAAAAATTAAATCCATTTGATTAGATTTGCTAGTCTCCAGGCAAATATATCCTTCTCATAAATTATTATCTTTTTTATCATTGTCTACATTTCCTCTTATACTCCTCAGCTGACCCTTTCCAGATAGATTTCACGTATATGACTTTTATTTATATAAACAAATATATGTATATTAATATGTGTGCTGGTGTGTGGATATCATATATAAATAAAATTGAAATCAATATAAATAATATATAAATATACATAAATAAAATAATATCTATATCATGTAGAAATATAAAATATATTATATAAAAATATAAAATATAAATAATATATATATAATATAAATAATTAATATATATGTATATATATATATATATATATATATGAATAATTGGCAAATGCATTATTAACAGCCTTTGTTAGGTGTACCCCATCCCTGGCCAGAAGTTCATCATTCCTCTAATATAAGTCACTGTCTGGAAGTCCAAATCCTATTCTCAAATACCATCTTTCTCAACAGCTGTTGACCTCCCAAATCTGCCTTTCTTTTCTGAATCCTTTGCTTTTGATGAGCCTCCACCTGGCCTATAGACTGTGACAAATACAGATTTGATTTTTCAAGGCTTCACACAGATTTTTATAAATTGACATTCGGTAAATCCTCTCTTCTGTATGCCGTTCTTAATTCTGTCAACAGTTCAAGTAAAATGGTTATAAAATTCAGACCTTTTGCTTCAGCTTAGACATCAAGAAAAAAGTGGAAGAGGGGGAAACATTTGGAAGGGTCCTGTGTATTCTATATAAATGACAATTCAGGTAGGTAAGAGATCTGCTTGGGGTGCAATGAATAGAGTGCTGATCCTGGAATCAGAGAAACTCATCTCCAAGAGTTCAAATCTGGCCTTGGACACTTACAAGTTGTGGAATTGTGGCAAGTAACTTAACCTTGTTTGCCTTAGTTTCTTCCTCTGCCTAATAAGTTAGAGCAGGACAAGGCAAACCACTCTAATATCTCTGCCAAGAAAACTCCAAATGGGGTCATGAAGAGTTGGACACAACTGAATCACAACAAGAGATCTTTAATCTTTGGTCATCTAGCTTAGGTCACAAAAAGGAAATTTCAGCACTTAAAAAGAGGAAATATATGATCTATTATCTGTTAAAAAAAAAAAAGAAACTTCAAAGGAATTACATATCAAAGGAATTTTGAAAGTCTGAGGGCACCATCTTTCTCACTTGGTCCCTCTCCTGCTGTGGGATCTCTAAAATACATTCTCACATATATCTTTGAATAAGGTGAAGGTCATGTTTTACTGGTGACCAGCAATCCTTGGTCATTTAGGATTGTAGATTTCAGAGTTGAAAGCAATGTTAAAGGCGATCCAGTCCATTTCATTTTACAGATAAGGAAACAGAGGCTCAGAGAGACAAGCTGTCTTACTCAAGGTCACCCTGTTAGCAAATAGAAGAGACAGGATTTAAACTCCAGTTTAAAAAAAAATCCTTACCTTCTGTCTTAGAATTGATACTAAGTATTGGTTCCAAGGCAGAAGAGCAATATGGACTACTCATTGGGGTTAAGTGACTTGCCCAGGATCACACAGCTAAGAAATATCTAAGGCCTGACTCTTTATCTACTGAGCCACCTAGATGCCCTATCCCCATTTTTTAAATTCCAAACCCACTAATCCTTTTACTATCAGCTTTCCTGGCTCCCTTTAAGTCCCAATTGAAATCCCATTTTCTGTCAGACACCTTCTCCAATCTCTCTTAATTCCAGTGCCTTCCTTCCCTTAATTATTTCCCATCCATCCTGTGTAGAACTTATTTGTACATATATTTGTCTATATCAGATTGTGAACTATTAAGGCCAGGACCCATCTTTTGCTTTTATTCGTATCGAAGTGTCAGGTATGTAGTAGTTGCTAATATTATATTAACTTCCACATCAACTTAAAATCAGGTCCCACCTCCGGAATTCTCTAGTCCCCTAGAGATACAACAAAAAGGCCAGCAAGAAAAATCTATCCCTGTGGAGACTCTGAAGATAAAATTCATTCCTCCTCTCACTCCCAATGCAGATATGTCTGAGGATCTTTGGAACGACAACAATTCTGGTTCAGAGCCAGCCCCTCAAAGGCTTGGAATGTACCAGAGTGTTTGGGCTAGAGTATCACCTTGCATGTAGGGGATGGAATAAAAACTCACTTTACCACTCCTCAGTTTATCTTTCTGGCATCTAGAAGAGCTCTCACTTCCCTCCAGTGACCACTGGTGTAGCCATCAGTCAACCAGGGCCCTGCAGAGGCATGATCTGGCATGGCCACAAGCCCAGAGAGATTGGTGAGATGCCCAGGAAGTGGGTGTGACTTAGTTTACAGTCTCAGGCTCACCCTAATTACATACAGCTCTGATGATATGGTCCAATGTGGGCTGTGGATGAACTGAAGAGCCAAAAGTTAGGCTTTGTGGTTGAATTCTTGCCTCTACGCAATTCAGAATTCAGGACCCTCAACGAATCACTTGCCTCCATGAACCTTCTTTTTTCTACCTTAGTGTCTTCCTATTGGCCAATAGGATTAAATACAAAATAGTATCCCTGGTATTAAAAGACAACCACTTTTCTTTCCAGATTTATTTCATATCCTTCCCTTTCATACACTTTCTGATCCTGTCAAATTGGCCTACCAGCCCTTCCCCATAAATGATATTCTAACACCTTCCTTTGCTCATGTAGTGTTGTAACTATTGAAATTCTTGAGAAACAGTGTTTCTTTCTTTCTTTTTTTTTAAACCCTTACCTACCATCTTGGAATCAGTACTATGTATTGGTTCTAAGGCAGAAGAGTGGTAAGGGCTAGGCAATGGAAGTTAAGTGACTTGCCCAAGGTCTCACAGCTGGGAAGTATCTGAAGCCAGATTTAAACCCAGGACCTCCTGTCTCTAGGCCTGGTTCTCAATCCACTGAGCTACCTAGCTGCCCCCCAAGACAGTTTTTCTTAATTTAACAAATAATTGATTAATTGATCTCTCAAGACATCCTAAACTGGTCAGTTGAGTCCCTTCACAATCCAAACAGACACCCAAGAGAGGCAATACTTCTTCATAGCTCATTATATATCCCTCACAAGTTCATCATTTAGCCCATCTCTTGGCCATCCCAAGGCTTCTCTGACTGGTAAAAAGCCACCGAGGAGGTGACTTGAAGACTTCAACTCTCCCCTCGTTACTTCATCACAAGAGGGCAATTTCTTTGCTTCAACGCCAAGTGCCAACACATTCAACCACTGGGAGTCCAACATGGGGGCTGGAGCTTGCTGACTTCCCTTAATCTTCCTTAATCCTTTTTTTATATAACTAAGGCAAAAGGTCCCAACCCATTCTGATAGCTTGGGAGAGAAACTGTTTCAGCCTGACCTTGGAATTAAATTGTTTGGGAGGGGTTGGGGCAGAGTGACTAAAAGGGAAATTATTTCACAAAAATATGTTAATTCAACATTAATTTTGCAGTGTCCTGTGACTGAATATATTCCCTGTGTATCTCTGCCACCTAGGATCCCTGGTTTCTTTCAGGAATACGATGCAGACACTCCATCCCATATGAGAACATATTAGGGCTCTAACCCTCTTGGAATTACTTTGTATAAATCCTTTAGCAGTTTAGACCTTAGATTTAGAACTGAAAGGGAACTTAGAGGTCAACTAGTCCAACTTCCTCATTTTGGAGCTGTGAGAAAACTAAAGATGAGAGAGATTAGAACATTTTTCCAAGGACAGGCAGTTAGTAGGTTACAAAGAGAAGATTTGAACCTAGTGTCTCTGACTAATTCCCTATGTTTTGCATTTAATTATCTCTATATTTGTTGTATCGTTCCTATACTAATAAAAATATTAGTATATATGTATATGTACAATGAAAGCTGCATCAAGGTCAGCTACTGCCCTAAGGGTAAATTATTTAACTTAAGAAAGCTACAAGCCAAGACTAAAGTTGAGGGAGAGTTGGTGCACGACTTTCTGTTCACAAATGATTCAGCACTTAATGTAGCCTCTGAGACCAAAATGCAATAAAGTGTGGAATAATTCTCTGTCAATTGCGCAAATAGTGACCTGACAATTAATCCCAAGAAAACAGAGATTCTCTGCTAACTAGCACCATCCTATTTGAATGTAGAAACACTGGAAAGAGCTAATGGAGACATTTGGAGTATTGTGGACAAGTTCACTTACTTTGGCTGTGTACTTTCCAAGGATGGCTACTGCTAAATTTAATTGTGGTTGGACTCTGAATATTTATATAGGTGGTTGCTAGGGATTTAATTTCTAAATCCCAAAATGAATTACTAAAGTAAATGGAATTTATAGTAGTTTATTTACAATAGAGGGAAGATATTAAGGAAGAGATAAAAGGGGTGAGGGAGAGGGAGGGAGAGAGAGAGAGAGAGAGAGACAGAGAGACAGAGAGACAGAGAGAGACAGACAGACAGAGAGAGAGAGAGACAGACAGACAGAGACAGAGACAGAGACAGAGAGGCAGAGAGAGAGAGAGAGAGAGAGATCTCTGAGTTCTGATATCAGTTAGAATTTCTAAGTGCCAGCCAGGGAAAACAAGTCTCAAGATGATGGGCCTTTCTTGGAGGTTTAGAACTCTGAGAAAGGCAGGGTCACTAAATCAGCCTTTCACTCACCAACAGTGACCATCTAAAATGGAAAAGCAGTCTAAGGTCTCCTGCACGAGTTCTTCCAGAGGTCCAGTTCCTCTATTACAACTCCAAGTCAGAGAATCCTCCATCCAACTTGAGTTGAAATATCTTCTTCTGGCCTATGATCCTCTTTTTAAAGATCTTTTTCTCTTGTGTCACCTCCCCTAAGTTTCACATCTACCAATCACAGCAGATGCTTTTATCCAGGACTGTTCACACTTTAGTTCATACCTTCTTTAGTTAGATTATACCTTTTTTTGTTACTTAACACCTTTTTTCGTTAGTTCATCTTTTGTAGTTACACCTTTTTGTAGTTAAAATGGGTAGATCTACTTAAAATACTGAGTTATCACCTTTTGGGGATTGAAATCTAAAAATAGATTGTGGATTTTAATTCAATCTTCCCAATAAAGGAAGAGCTAAGTACCTTCATTGTTACAATTAGGGGATTACAATTTAAACTTCACAATAAAGGAAGAGCTAAATATCTTCATTGTTACAATCAGGAGATAGCTAAATCAAATCTTCACAATCCCCCCTGATGATCATTGGGAGACTAGTCTCCCCATTGATCATTTAAGAGAATCATCTTGTAGTCCTAAAAAACTTCTAACTACAGATGTATATAATATTTCAATTTCTAAGAGGAATTACAATAGTTAGAGATGAATAGAAAAGAGAGAAAGCAAAACCAATGTTTTGCTAGGCGCATTGAAAAAAAGCCAAATTAGGGGGCAGTCCCCTTTGGCATAAAAGTATACATTTACAACAAATGTTCAATCCCCTTTTGTTCAGTTGATTGCACCCGAAAGTTCATTCTCAATCTTCTTGATGCAGTGTAGGTTTCTGCAAGCACCATTTTTCAAAGAGTTCATTCTCTGGGTTTAAGGAGTTAGCAAACTTCTTTTCCTGAAATTCTTCTCAAACAAAATTTTAAATATTGGATTTTTAAAAATAAAAATATAATACAATCCCCCCCTGAAGAGGATGTTTATCAACACCTGGATCAAGTCAAAGTGGTTGAGTTATGGGTGTATGAGTCAATTATCAAAAGAAAAAGTAAAAAAAAAATAAAAGAAAAATAGAGGGAAAAATTAAGCTTTTGAGAGAAATAAAAAGTCAAAATCAGAATCAAAATATCAAAAAATATGTCTATAAAATTTCTGAATTAAAAAAGAATAAACTCATAACAGGCCCTTGTTATTAGGGTCCAATTAAAGTAATTTTTATCTTATCCTACAAGTTTGTAGGACAGAATACAGTAATATTTCACTTACCCATTTGCAGCCAAGACTACAGGAAGTTGCCATACTATAAGAGAGGAAAAAAAGACTTGAATCTTGTGTATGGTAGGGAAGTGTCATACCCTGGTCTGATATTTCATCATTTCTCAGGAATAGGGGAGCCAGACTAGCCAATTGTTAGGTACTTTCATAGAAAGTATTTTACAAGGAGTGTGGTTCAAGCAGTCCTGCATCTTAACATATGTCAAGCACCACAACCTCGTGTCTCACCCTAGGTTCAAGTCCTTTCATATTGGCATAGAAGTTCATCAATCCATGGGATTGGTTTCCTTTTGACCTGTGTGCTCTTTTGGCACTTTTCAGGTTAAATCTGTGCTTCTGAGGCACTATATGGATAAAATCTGTGCTCCTTTTTTGTTTTCAATTTCTAGAATCAGACATAATTATAAATCATAGTCCCAGAATATTTATCAATAAATGGCAGTTTTCCATAGTCTAAAGCTTTTTGGGTATGCATTTTTAAGAAAGTAAATTTATATCTTAGCTTATTGCAAAAATCAAAAATAGTTTTAAAAAATCTTTTCAATACAATCACATGTCCTTCAAATGCAAAAAAAAAAGAGAAAGAAAAAATAAAATACTGTATGGCACAAATAAAGTGCAACAAAATAGTACAGATCCACCAATAGGGAAGTCTTATTATAATCAATAGTTAAATACTATCAATATAGTCAATTATTCATTATCAAAAGAGTGTACTCATTTTACATGGCTATAATGAATCCATGAGTCCCTCTCCCCAATTTTAATAGCTTTTGGTGTAGTTAATAGGACTTGGAATGATCCATCATAAGCAGGTTCAGTTGACCCAGTACATTTGAAATTCTTTATATACACACTATCACCTGGGTTTAAATCACGAAGCAAGAAGTCTATGGGTCTTGCTTGAACAGCAGCTCCAGAGTCATGTAGTCCTCGCAATTTTGTTTGTAAGTGTCTGATATATGTAGCAATGGTTGTATCCCCTCCTAACAATGAGGTATAGGCAAGGGTAAATGGTTGTACCTGAATAGGTGGATGTCCAAATAGCATCTCAAATGGTGAGATGTATAAATCACCTCTGGGTCTGCTTCTGAGATAAAATAGGGCCAGAGGTAGAATTTCAGGCCATTTCAAATGAGTCTCCATGCACAATTTTCCAATCATAGTTTTAAGTTCTTTATTCATTCATTCAACTTAGCCACAGCTCTGGGGATGATATGGTGTATGAAATTTAGGAGTTATCCCCAAACATGAATAAATTTGTGATAAGACTGAATTGGTAAAATGAGTTCCTCTATCTGAGTCAATATGTGCTGGTACACCAAAGTGGGGAATAATTCCTTTTAAAAGGACTTTGGCAACAAAAGCAGATGTGACCCAAGCAGTAGGGAACACTTCAGTCCAACTGGTCAGCTGATCAACTATGACCAGACAAAATTTATACTGTCCAGCTTTTGGCATAGAGATAAAATCAATTTGTAAATGTTCAAATGGTATGTAGGTGAGAGGATGTCCACCAAAAGCTTTACCATGAGAGGCATGTTGATTAAAGGCCTGGCAGGTATGGCAGGATGTACATACTTTAGAGGCTATAGTAGTTATACCAGGGGATCTCCATACTCTTTTAACAGAGTCCATGATGTCCTGGGTGTCAAAATGACAATTTTTATGAATAGATTGGAAAATCTGTTGATAAAAACTCCTAGGGAGCAAGTGTTTTCCTTCAGATGATGCCCATACTCCATTAATCTGTTTTGCTTTAAATTTTTGTTTCCATTTTTTCACTTCCTTTTCACAATAGGAAAATGATAAATTTAAGTCATCAGTGGTTGTTAATGTTAAAATTAATTCAGGTCCTTCTATGGCCGCTAGCTTTGTAGCAGAATCTGCTCAGTCATTTCCCCTAGAGACAGGGTCATTGCCACCTGTATGTGCAGAGCAATGAACTACAGCTATGGCTTCGGGCAGTTGAAGAGCAGAAAGAACTTCATTAATAATTTCTGCATTAGCTATAGATTTTCCAGCTGAGGTTAAAAATCCTCTTTGGAGCCATAGCATGCCAATAGCATGACATATGCCAAAGGTGTAGTGGATGTCTGTGTAGATTGTGACTCTTTTATCCTTTGTAATGATACAGGTGTTTTTCAATGCTGTGAGTTCTATACCTTGTGCGCTTACATTTGAGGGTAAGGAAGCTGACCACAGAGTTTCAAATTCATTAACTACTGCAGCTCCTGTATAGCGCACGCTATTTCTCATAAATGAAGAACCATCTGTAAATAATATTAATTTCAAATTATCCAATGGGGTGTTCAGTAAATCATTATGAGGCTTATCAACAATGGACACTAAAGATGTACAATCATGTAAAGGTTCTCCAGAAGTTGTAAAATCAGGAAATAAGGTTGCAGAATTAAGTGCTCCACAGTGTTTTAGTGTGGTGTGTTCATTGTTTACTAGTGTTATTTCATACCTAGTAATCCTTTGGTCAGTAAATGCTTGTGTATTATGTCTTAATAACAATGCCTTAACCTCGTGTGGGCACATTATAGCTAAATCCAATTGTCACACTACGTAGATGATGAGGTCAATGCATGCATTGCCAGAGCTAGCTCGGTGTTCAGTAGGCTCCTAAGTTACCTGTGGGAGAGAAGAGATATTGGGCTGCCTCCCAAACTGAAGGTCTACAGAGCTGTTGTACTGACCTCATTGTTTTATGCCTGGGAAATCTGGATGGCCTTCTAGTGCCATGCCAGGAAACTAAATCACTTTTCATTTGAATTGTTTTATGAATACTCTAAGGATCACCTAGGAAAAGATAAGATACCAGACACTGAGGTCCTTTTTTGAGTTGTCAAAGTCTACTGTAGACAGTACAACTCCAGTGGGCTGGCCATATTGTTCAAAGGCCAGATATATGTTTACCTAAAAGATTATTTCATGGAGAACTCATACAAGGCAAGTACTCACATGGAGGTCAGAAGAAGTGATACAAGGACACTCTCCACGTCTCTCTGATGAACTTCAGTATTTATCAGGAAATGTGGGAGACACTGGCACAGACCAGGCCAGAATAGTGCCAGGCCAGAATAGCCTCTGCACATCAAAGAAGAACTGTGCTCTATGAACAAAGCAGAATTTCAGTATCTCAAAAAATGCAAATATTTGTAGACATCTTCACCCCAAATGTTCATATGGATTATTAATGTTCCACCTATGGTAGAGCCTTCTGAGCTCATATTGCTCTGGTTGACCAAAGTCAGATACACTGTACGGTGACTTCATCATTTGGTGATGTCATTTTGGTCCCTCTTTCAAAGACACAACCAACCAACCAACTATATGTGTATATAAATATATCTATAGAGAAAGCTTTAAGGTTTGCAAAGCTATATATTACATATAGATATCTGTTTATCCATCTAGCTAGCTAGTTTAAAGGTTTGCAGATAGATAGATAGAAAGATAGATAGAAAGAAAGAAAGATAGATAGACAGACAGATAGATAGATAGATAGATAGATAGATAGATAGATAGATGGAGAGAAAGATGGATGGAGAGATAGAGAGAGAATGAGAGATGGAGAGATAGAGAGAGACAGAGACAGAGAGAGATTTTGATATTGATATGTACATAGCTTTCAGGTTTTCAAAGCTACAGAGAGAGAGTGCTTTCTAAGGTTTGCAAAGAAATGTATATATATATATTTTCATATATATATAAACCAGCTTTAAGCTTTTCAAGATAGAGTATTTTAAGGTTTGCAAATATATGTATATCTAGCTATCTTTTTTAAGTTTTGCAAAGTGCTTTCCAGTGTTCTCTCATTTGAGCCTTAAATACCCCTATGAGAAAGGTACTATTTTTCCATTTTACAGATGAGGAAACTGAGGTTCAGTGAAGTTAAATGACTTGTCTGGGGGTCACATTGCCAATAAACAACTGAAGGAGGATTTAAAATCAGTTTTTCTTAACTTCAAGTTCATTCTCCACTCCACTATCTAGCTTCTAAACAGATGTTATTTCCTATTTGACTCTGTATCCTTAGCATCCAGCAATATGCCTTGTACATGGTAAGTATTTAATAGAGATGTATTAATAATTAATTAATAAAATATAATTAGAAACATAATTTATTAATAATTAGTGAACATAAAACAGTTAATAAATAATTTAATAAACTTAATAAATGTTTGTGGAGCTGAATGAAAAGATATTTCTGTCTTGCCTATAATATTGTAAGCTCTCTGAGGGCAAGAACTGTCTTTAGGCTCTTTTTTGTATCCTCAGAGCTTAACATATTTCCTGCCTCATAGTAGATACTTACTGTTTATTGATGATCTCTACAAACTCACTATGAGTAAAACTGAATTTCTTACCTTCCATATTTAATTGGTCTCCAGACCTTGTCCATTCTTCCTTCTTTGATTTATTGATGGATTTGTGGTCTTATAGATAGAGGTACTCCCTCCATCAGGGTAGATCATACAACCCAAGGATATTTTCTCATCCTATATAGTTCCTATCCATGTCTGTTTGTGAATCCTTCACAGGGGTCTACCCAATATGCTGAGGGTCTTCCTTTAGACTTCTGAACACTGTGCAGCCATAAATGCTGTCTCTTTCTCTCTCTCTCATTTTTGCTATATAAAATGGCTCACTTTTCTTGCCCAGTCATCTCTCTAATAATATCCTTTATGTATATCTCACATAATTTTCATTGGCAATATATTTCAACCTACTCACATCTCCCATGGGTCTTTCCATGGCCCTTTGGGAGACCTATAACTTAATTCTTCAAAGATTGGTATTCCATGATTAAAAAATAGAAGGTGTCAAGGTCATCCAATGTATCCCAAGCCATCACCAGTCATGTTGAATTTTGTCTTGCCCTGGACTTCAAAGATTCTAAAAGAGAATGAGATTGATAGCTTTGTGTAACTCTGTCTCACTTAAACCTAATGCATGAGCAAGTCAAGACATCATCCCATGATGTCATTGGTATTCTTTGAAAATGAAGCATAGGGGGCAGTTGGGTGGTTCAGAGGATAGAGAGCCAGGCCTAGAGATGGGAGGTCCTGGGTTCAAATCTGGCCTCAGACACTTCCTACTGTGTGACTCTGGACAAGTCACTTGACCCCCATTGCCTAGCCCTTACCACTCTTCTGCCTTAGAACCAATACACAGTATTGACTCTAAGACAGAAGGTAAGGGTTTAAAAAAAAAAAGGATAAACAAGAATTCATGACTTATAGTCACATAGTAATAAAATGGACAAACTATGAAATGCTACTGTATAAACAGCTCAGAGCCCAGAGAACTGGCCCATCAGTACAACTATCTTGGAAAGACATGATAGATGGGAACAGAAATTACTATGAGGAAAAAAGTAGGTAGGATTAAATATAGAGAACTGCAGGGTACTTTTATTAACCCCCAAGATTCTCCCTGAAACAAAGAACCTTTTCTATTTTAAAGTTTTGTTGCTTTTTTGTTTTTACAATAGTTATCTCTCCATGTGATCCATCCCCCTCCAGAACATATCCTTTTAATAAACAGAAAAAGGGGGGCAGCTAGATGGTTCCGTGGATTGAGAGCCTGACCCAGAGATGGGAGGTCCTCAGTTCAAATCTAGCCTCAAATACCTCCTGGCTATGTGACACTGGGAAAGTCACTTAACCTCCAGTGCCTCCTTACTATTCTTCTGCCTTGGAACTAATACACAGTATTGATTCTAAGATGGAAGGTTTGGGTTTTAAAAAGGAAAAATAATTCAGCAAAACCAATCTGTATAGCAACCATGTTTGATAGCATGTGTAATATTTACATGAGTAATAAGTCCCCTACCCATTTATAGGAAGAGAGAAATGTGTTTCATTATCCATTTTCTGGGCCCAAGATTAATAAATAATAAATACATCAAATAAAAATAAAGCTCATCTTTTTAACCTTAATATTCTTCCACTGATAATATATGGCTACAAGTCATGGAATAGCACAGCCTTCCTTGTTAATATCGCTCAGATTCATCCCTTTCTTCCCAGTAGCATCCCCACTGCCACCACCCTAGTTCAGGCACTTATTACCACATGCCTGGGTGATTACCATTGTTCTCTGGTTGGTCTTTCTGCCTCCAAATTCCGTGCTCTAATCCATCCTGCACACCACCACCCAATTACTCTTCCTAAAACACCCTTCAATTATGTCATTCCACCAAAACTTTCAGCCCTTCCCCATTGCCTTACAGTGACTACAGTGTTTATTGCTGCAAAAAACTCCAGGACGAAGAAACTCTCTTTTCCAGTGCATGTTCAGCAGCTTTGCTACAGTCCACATCTTTACAATTTATAATTTTAGAGGCTCATAACTTGGGGTCTGGAAACCTGAGTTTTAAATATAAATATAGAGAGACAACTTTATTTCAATATAATTGATCTTTGGATCACCCTCTGTGTTTTATTTTCTGTATTTAAAAACATCATACCGAGAAGGGGTCCGTCCATTGGCTTCACCATGATAACAAGGGGATTCATGATAAAAAAGAAATTAAGACTCTTAGTCTTTCATTGATCTAAGCCAATTCTGAAGGACTTATGAGGTAGAATGCTATTCCCCTTTAGAAAAAGAAATGATGGAGTCAGAATGAAGATAGACGTATACTATTTTTCACTTTATTTTGTGCGTGTGCTGGTTTGTTTTATATGTGTCTTCTTTCACAACATGACCAAAGTAGAAATATATTTTGCATGATCACATATGTATAACCTAGATCAAATAGCTTACAATTTCAGGGACAGGAGAGGGAAGGAAGAGAGAGCATTTGAATCTCCAAATTTTGGAAAACATGTAAAAAAAAATGTTATTGTGTATAATTGGGGAAAATAGGTAAATCAATAAACAAATATATATCCATATATATATATTTAATATATGAGACTCCTTTTCTTAAGGAGTTGCCTGAGCACTGGGATTGTAACCAACTTTTCCAGTCACACAGGAAGTATCTGTCAGAAGTGAGCCTTGAACCAAGTTTTCCAGGTATTGATTCTGGCTTTCTATCAACTACACAACACTATCTTACTTGATAAAGTCCAAAGTCCTTAGTGTATCATTCTAGGCCTTCTCCTACCTGGTTCCAACTTATCTTTACAGTTTTATCACATGACATTATATTCCATTGTGTGAACCCAACTCTCCTGCCAGACTGATGTATTTGCTATTAATTAACTAACCTTGCATTTTCCTATTCTATAGCTCTTAAGAGTCCTCCGCTCCCAGCCTTCTATTCTATTATGCCCTCTGGACCTTTCTCCACCCATCAAAATTCTCCCCTTTTCTCAAGGTCTAGTTCCCCAAACACGCCTCTGCACACTTCATGCCTTTTTCATCTCGAATGAAAATGGATTGAATGGCGAGTTATCTGAGACCTCTGCAGTCCCCTCTATGGTTGGGACTCTCTCGGGCAGGTAAACATATTTTTTGGTCCCTGAACATCTCGATGGCTGTGAGGCAAAGAATGCTAATTGGAGAATACCATCATCTTTCCCTACCAATTGGCTCTATCCTATCCAAATCACTCATGGTCATGGGGGGAAGGAATAGGATATTGAGGTCTAGATCTCCAGTTCCCTAGCTCCCTCCACCTCTGTATTGCTTTGTTCCTTTATTGGGTATTGTAATGGTGAAATTTCACCCTTAAAGATTGTTATAATATTAATCTATGGTCGCCAAGGAATTTAGTTATGAAATTCCTAAAATGAAACACTCAAGTCAGAATGGAGTTTATGGTGGTTTAATCACAATGGGAGTAAGGAAAAAGGAGAGGGAGAGAAGGAGAGAGGAGGAAAGGGGAAAAGGTTAACTCAACCTTCTGGTTGAGCCAGAGGGAGATTAGGCCCTAAGGCCAAGGTAGAAAGGAGAATCAGTCCTTGACTCACGTGACCGATCTGAAGGGAAGCTGTCTGCTGGCCTCCTCTCTTCTCCAGTTCCTAGCACGAACTGGCATCTACCTCTGTCCACAGGAAGTGAGCGAATTCCAGAGGCTGTTCCCTACCTCACTTCCTGTGCCTCACAAGTGCCAATGGTGGCTCAAGCTTGGCTTAGGACAGCCCAGGTGGGCAGTTAGTTATTTCTGATTTGTCATTGAATAGCACATGCCCGTGTAGTGTGGGTGTGCACAATTTTGGGTGCTAGACCAAGCAAGATGGAGATTTTAAAATTCACAATCCCCCCTGATGATGATTGGGGAACTAGTCTCCCCAATTGATCACTAAACATAAGCATCCTGCACCCTGAAAAATTCTAACTGCAAGTGTATACAAAATTTTACCCACTAAGAGGAAAACTACAATAGTTGCAGATTAGGGGAAATAGAGGAGAGAGAAAGACAGCAAACCAATGTTTTGCTGGGCGCATTGACAAAAGCCAATTAGGGGGAAGTCCCCTTTGGCATAAGAGTGTGTATTCAAAAAAATGTTCAATCAACCGCACCCCAAGGTTCATTCTGGATCTTTCTGTAGTGAAAGGGTTTAGATATCTTTCTGCAAACAGTTCATTCTCTGGATTCAGTTAGTTAGCAAGCTTCTTCTCTTAAGATCTATCTCGAACAAAATTTAAATCTTGGATTTTATGAAATACAATCCCCCCTGAAGAAAGTGTTGAAAAAAGGAAAAAAAAAAACAAGTCCAGCTGAGGATGCAAGGTTTAGTTGTGTGTGTGTGTGTGTGTGTGTGTGTGTGTGTGTGGTGGTGAGCTAATTCAAAAGGAAAACAAAAACAAAAATGAAAACAAAAGAAAAAAGGAAAAAATTAAGGGAAAAATACAAACCCTTTATATATACATATATTTATATTAAAGAAGAATTCAAAATTAGTATCAAAATATCAAAAATCTATGTATTTTTTCTCTTATCCTCAAATTATTGTAATCTTTAAATTGATTATGTTTTTATGATCCTTTGGGGAAGTCCTTCCCAAGAGTATCAAATGGAGGAAATGTAAAAATGGACTTGAATCTAGGACTTCAATCCCCAGAAGTCCTTGCTCCACTACCCCAAAATGCCTTGTAATCTCACCTGGGCCAGAACAAGATGGAGTATTTAACCTGGTTGTGAATAGGCTCTTCCCCTTTTTTCTACTTCCGCTTCGGAGCACACGCGGCTCTCCACCTAGCAGGCAAGATGTGAGTGGTCGTGAATAGGCTCTCTGGGCCTAGACATGTGCTTTTCTTACTTGTATTTTTCTTAATTTCTCAACCTTTAATAAATCTCTAAAAATATAATACTCCTTGCAGAGATAAACTAATTTCTACCTGCCTCAGCTTCCCCTAAATTTTAATCTTTACAGTATGGTGGAAAGTATGGTGGTCCAGCCATGTAGTGTGTGATGAAGTGTTGAGGTCTCTGAGCCCACCTTGTGCTCAGTGACTGTTGCTCTATCAGAGATGTCCTGCAGAGACACTGGATGATGATGATATGGACCAGAGGAAGTCAGTTTCTTTTGCTCCCTCTTCAGGTGGTGCCTTGGCTCTTTCTCACCCAGGCTAGCTACTCATGCTTAGGACCCTGCTTTTTGCCTTGCTCAAATTGTTTTGTATCTGTTCGAATCGTGGAGGGAGTCTACTGGCTAGTTAGATTTCCTTGAGCTGTCATTTCATAAGCTTTTAAAAATTAATATATACAGCCTCCAGAGAATTTGATTCCTTACATTAATTACCTTTGTTGGATCCCCATCTACCTCCAGCCCCCTGCCACAGGTACATCCTAGGATGCTATCTGGCAACTTCTCAATCAAGCAGGAATTTATTAAGTACAGTAGAGCCCTGTGTCCAAGGGAGTAAATTCCATGGGCTATTGTGTATGGGTAAAAAAGATAAGTGAACATCTACTGACCCCATTTATATGTGCTCAACACCCCCCCACTCCAGGTTCCCCTGCCTTCCACTCTCCCCCCCCCCAAAAAAAAGTAAAAGTGAAAACAGAAGAGATGACTGTCAATGAGGGCAGACTGCTGCCATGGGTGACTTCTGGTGCTTCCTGTTTAACTGAGGGTAACTGAAATCACAGATAAAGAGGAACTACTGCACCTACTATGCACCAGGACTGGGCTCTTCTCCATTCTCTATATTCTACTCACTGTTCTCTCTCTCTTTTTAAATTTCTCTGTACTCTCTCAGGAATTTCTTCTGCTTCTATGAGTTTAATCATCTCTATGCAAATGTTCTCTAATCTAATTACTCTTCTGAACTCTAGTCCCTCCAGGTGCTGGATATCACTTGAATATCCCAACACCATCTCAAAACCAGGTCTGAAAGTGAATACATTATCTTTCTCCCCTAAATCTGCCTCTCCTAAAAATAAACAAATAAACAGATGATTAGGTAGAGGGGGCAGCTAAGTAGTTCAGTGGATTGAGAGACAGACCTAAAGACTTGAATGTCCTGGGTTCAAATCCGGTCCCAGACACTTCCTAGGTGTGGGACCCTGGGCAAGTCACTTAACCCCCATTGCCTAGCCCTTACTCCTGCCTTAGAATCAATATTCAGTATTGATTAAGTAAGGGTTAAAAAAAAGATAGATAGATAGATAGATAGATAGATAGATTTGATAGATAGATAGATAGATAGATAGATAGATAGATAGATAGACAGATAGATAGACAAATGGATAGATGAGTTAATAAATAAACAAACTTGCATCTGCTTCAAACATCCCTATTTCTGTTTGAGGTTCTGAACCCTTTTCTCACTTACTCAAGCTTCTTGATTCTGGCCCAAATCCTACCCTTCAAATCTAATAAATTCCTTTTATATTGTTCAATCCTATTAGACTTCATTTGGGGCTTTCTTAGCCAGGATACTGGAATAATTTGCCATTTCCTTCTTCATCTCACTTGACAGATAAGGAAACTGAGTCAAAGAGGGTTAAATGGCTTGCCAGGGGCCACACAGCCAGTATTACTGAATATCTGAGGCTAGATCTGAATACAGGTCTTCCTGACCCAGAGCTCTATCCACAAAGCCACCTAGCTGCCCATGATCAGTTCCTAAATCCTGTCAATTCTACCTCAATGATATTTCTTGCATCTGATCTTTTTTTTCCTATTTATAGGACCATCACCCTAATTCAGGTCTTTATCATTTCTCATCTGGACTATTTTAATAGTCTCCAAATTGGTTTTCCTGCTCCCATCTCTCTTGTCTCTCACTCCTTCCGACCTGTCCAGTCTTCTTCACTTCACTATTCTTAATTCACTTTACTGTATCTCTACCAGAAACTCTGGTCTACTTCCAGCTCTGGGAACACTCCAGATCCTGTTTCCAAGACTTTGCTCCAGAGAAACTGCACCCCTAGACTTCTGTGTCTTCTCATTTTGCCTCTTAGTTTCTCTGACTTCTTTCAACACTCCTCTAAAATTCCAACACCCTCCTCTCTACTTTCAAGTTGTCTTCTATCAACTCTGTCTACACCCTACATGTACTTAGTTCTCTATTTGTTGAGTCTTCCATGAATACACTCTCCCTGAGGGTAGAAACTACGTATGTTATTTTTCTTGGTATCCTCAATGTTTACTATAATGCCTGGCGTATAGGGAGTGTTTAATAAATGTTTATTGAATGACTGGCAAAACCATCCTAAGTCAGGTTAAGCTGGGTAGTTCAGTGGATTGAGTGCCAGGCTTAGATATGGGAGGTGCTGAGTTCAAATTTGACCTTAGACACTAGCTAGTTGCTTAATCCCCATTGCCTAGCCTTTACCACTCTTCTTCCTTAGAACTATTGATTCTAAGTTAGAAGGTAAGGGTTTAAAAAAATAATTCTAAGTCATTGGTCTGGCCATATAATCCACTCTCTAAAAATTGTCAATGGTTCTCTTGTTTTTTATTTTTTTAAATCCTTACGTTCTGTCTTCAGTACTTAGGGGAGAATAGCCATAAGGGATAGGCAGTTGGGGCTAAAAGACTTGCTCAGGGTCACAAAGATAGGAAGTGTCTGAGGTCAGATTTGAACCCAGGACCTCCCAACTCCAGGCCTGATGCTCTATCTACTATGCTCTCTAGCCTTCCTTTTGTGGTCCTTTTTAATACCTCTAGGGGGGAAAAATGGAAACTCAATATAGCATTTAGTGCCCTTCACAATGTGACTCCAATCTGTGACAAGGAAATCACTTTAAAAGACTGATATATATTAATTTAAGGTCGCCAAGGAATTCAGCTATGTAATTCCTAAATGAAAACTCAAATCAGCAGTCAACCTTTTATGGAGTTTAATTACAAACAGGAGGAAGAAAGGAATTAGAGATAGAGAGAGAGAGAGGGAGAGAGAAAGGGGAGAGAAGGGAATAGGGCTTAAATACCCCTTCTGTTTAGGCTGGGCCAAAAGGCCCAAGCCCTTAGATAGCTGGGGCAAAGAAAAGAGATCAGTCCCTATTACTCACGTGACCAAAATGGAGAAACAGTCTCAGAGGCCCCCACCTTCAGCTTCCTTCAGAGCAAGCTTCTCAGAGCACACTCCAACCACTCAGACAAACTCCTCAACCCAACCCCCTGAGTCTTCAGACCCCTCTATCTTTAAGGAAACCATCCAAGTTCCCTCCCCTCAGTCCTCACATCTACCAATCACTGTCCATCAATTTCCCTGTGCCAATGGAGGCTCTAGCTTAACCCAGGACCGCCCAGAGGTCTCTGGCTTTGCATATGTCTGTTGAAGGTCATATTCTCAAATAATTAAATCTTTGATCCTTTGCTACAGCCCTTCCTAAATCCTGTTAACCTGAGTAGGGTAGAGATTGGAATAATTAAATTTTGATCTATGCTGCAGCCCTTCCTCAATCCTGTTAGGACTGAGTAGGGTGGAGATTGATTCCAAGTATCTCCATTGTATCAATTCTAAAATCAATCATGACTCAAAGAAATTCCTGTTCTATGCTTAAGCATAGGTCAAAGTCCTTTCCATTGTTCAGCAAAAGGTTTCTGTCCTAAAGTAATCTTAAGAAGGGAGGAGGAGGAACCTCCCATGCCAATGGGGTTCACATTCCAATAGACTATCAGTAAGAAATTTTCCAAGTATGAAATTTCCCAATGGTGAAATTTCCAACATTTATAAGTCTAAGGAATTTTAAGGTTTACAAATCTACCTTTCACAATATTTTATGGATCCCAAGTTGCAAGCAAACTGGACTATTGAAACTCCTCTAATCTCTGTGTTGGTGTTCCCTAATCTTTTTTGTGTTGCCATCCCGAGCCTAGAATGCAGCTTTCCTCACCTCTGTCTTCAGGGAATATTTAGCTTTCTTCAAGATCCAGCTCAGATGTCACTGCCCATGAATGAATGAATTGATGAATGAATGAATATATGAAGTATTTATTAAACTTTATAACATTATAAACAAAGTACATATTTATTTTATATAATTTATTGTATATAATACATTATTATATATTATTCTCTACAAAAATAAATAAATAAAACATTATTAATAAACAATATAACATTATAAAATGTGCCAAGCATTGTGCTATCCTGAGGCTACACATAGAAATTCTCTTTCTTTTAAACCCTTACCTTGTATTGTTTATTTATAATGTTTTATTTATTTATTTTTGTAGAGAATAATATATAATAATGCATTATATGTAATATAATAAATAACAAATATTTACTTTGTTTTCTCTGAGCTCCAGTTACATTTCTTTTTTTCCCTTGATATTTCATTTCTCCCCCAATTATATGTAAAAAACAAATTTTCATATTTTATTTTATTTATTTTTGAAACCCTTACCTTCCATCTTAGAATCAATACTATGCATTGGTTCCAAGGCAGAAGAGTGGTAAGGGCTGGGCAATGGGGGTTAAGTGACTTGCCCAGGGTCACACAGCTGAGAAATGTTTGAGGTCATATTTGAACCCAGGACCTCCCTGACTCCAAGCTTGGCTCTCAATCTATTGAGCTACCCAGCTTCCCCCTAATTTTTCACATTTTCACAAAAATTTGAGTATTGAATTCTTCAAATTACCTTTCTTTAATTTATCTGTGGGTACAAGTTGAATCCCCCAATGGCATGTCAGTTCCAAAGTGAATCCTTATTCTGTAGTTTTTGTCTTTGTATCTCCAAGTCTGGCACAATGCCTTGCTCATAATTGGAACATAAATATTTGCGAATTTAACTGAAGTAGGCAACATGAGAAAAGACTTCGAAGGATACATGATAAATGGTCAAGTATCTGAAATGCTGCTTTATGCAAAAAAGGCTCATGTGAGTTAGCTAGGGGGCACCACAGTGCCTAAGTCAGGAAAACTGGAATCAGGAAAAGTCATCCCTCTGAGTTCAAATCCAACCAAGGAAGAAAGCAAATGTGCCTACTGTGTTCATCTGTTTTTGCCTAACTGAAATTTTTTCTTGTTACAAGGGAGAGTTGAGGGGATGGGGAAGGGGAAAGGATTCCTTCAGAATTGACAGCAATGTTAAAAAAAGAAAAAAGTACAGCATACCAATAAGACACCCATCCATCCATCTCTTTATTGTATTTAATGATCAGTACACCTTGGTAAGGGCAGCTAGGTGACACAACATATAGAAGAACACTAGGTCTGGAGTGAGGTAGACCTGAGATCAAATCTAATTTCAGACATTTAATTAGCTGTGTGACCTTGGGCAAGTCACTTAACCCTATCTCCCTCAATTTTCTCATCTGTAATATGAGCAGGAGGAAATGACAAACCACTCCGGTATCTTTACTGAGTAGGTACCAAATGGGGTCACTGAGAGTCAGACGTGACTGAAACAACTGAACCACAACCTGAATCGGGTAGCTATTTCAGGTGGGATTTGCTAGTCAACTAAAGGGGCACATTAGTAAAGCAAGTTGTCAGGACATGTATGGCTGGGTTAGCTGATGGTAGTCTTCCCAGTCACCTCTAATCAGTGTCTCTGAAGGAAGACTTGGTCCTGCATGATTGGTGGGGGGCTGATGCAGCATTAAAGGCAATTCATTAAATGGCAGCTGAAAGAAGCAGTGATAACTGATGATTCTTGCCCCAGTCAGCAAATCAAATGGTCATTTTCAATAGTGTGGAAGCAAACTGGCTTGGAGCCTCCTTTCCTATTCTTAGGCATCTTTCCCCTATTTGCAAGGCAAGTTATGCAGAGTCACAGGGCACAATGCATAACTCTTTGCACCCTTTGTTTCAATTCAATGCACACTGCTGGGACTGAGCCTTTGTGAGGCGAGCTAGCTAGCCATTGCTTTTTGTTTTCAAATGACTAAACTGGAACTTTTTCCCTCTTTCATTTTTCCTTGCTCTTGAATAGGTCTGTGCAGCAGATGGCAGGCATTCTGAGGGGGCACAAATTCAGCCAATCTTTGGGGAGAAACCACATTAAGAATCACTCCTACTCCAATCTGATAAGGGTTTCTGTTTGCCTCAAGAAAAATGGGTGTCTCTAATAGAAAAGGGGAAATGGATGACTAGAAGGGACAGGAATGCCCAATACTTCACTTTTGAGATAGACCAGGGATTCTTGGATGAGCTCAATTCTCCTTTCTTTCAAGGCAGAGCGACCTTTCGTAAACTGCCTGACATTGTTGCCTGTGAGACAAGAACACTTCTTGGCACTCACAGTGCAGAATTATTGGACTGAAACAAGGGGAGAGAGAGAGAGGGAGGGAGCGGACTTCAATGACTGGAATGAAGAGCAGAATTCAGAGGATAATTTAGAAACTGAAGGCCAGAGATACCATTAACTAAGGGTTGAGAATTTTTTTTTTTCCTGTAGAGAATCTCATCAGAGACCTACTGGGAAAAAGAAAACCTTAATTAAGAGCAATGTAAGTAAAAAAGCAAATTAACATAGTCCGTGTTTTTTTAAAAGACAAATGAAAATTTCCATCTGTTTTAAAAATTAAGTTTCCAATTGATAAATGGTCAAAAGATATGAACAGATAGTTTCTGGATGAAGAAATCAAAGCTGTATATAACAATATGAAAACTTCTCTAAAGTATTCTTGATTAGAGAAATGTAAATCAAAAACAACTCTGAAAATATCAGGGCAAAATGACAAATATTGGAAGGGATGTGGAAAAATAGGGACACTGATACACTGTAGGTGGAATTGTGCATTTTGGAGAGCAATCTGGAATTTTGCTCAAAGAGTTATAAAACTCCAGAAATACTTTTATTAGGTCTATTTCCTAGGGTGATGAGAGAAAAAGCAAAAGAACTTATAGGTTCTCAAAAGTTTATAGCAGCTCTCTTTGCTATGGCAAAGAACTGGAAATTGAAGGGATGCCTATCAGTTGGGGAATGGCTAAACAAGTTGTGGCATATGATTGTGATGGAATACTACTGCACCAAAAGAAATGACAAACAGTTTAATTTTGAAAAAAACATTGAAAGACCTACATGAAATTGTGAAAGGATGAAACAAACGGAACCAAGAGAACATTATATATATAACAACAGAAATATTGCTTGAAGAATGACTTGTGCAGGTCTATCTCCAGAGAAAGAACTAATAAATAGAAATAAGGCATTGCTTTATATACACACCTGTCTTTTTGTCAAATGAGGAGAAAGGGGATGGAGTTAAATGAGTATTTTAATGAAATGAACAAACACATTTTGGAGAGAGAAAATAAAAACAAGGAACATAAAATTCTATTCAGTAAATGCAACTAGTAAAAAAATTAACATTTCTTCTCTATTTTATGACCAAGGAAGTGGCAGGGTAGGGGAGAAAGGGAGAAACAAAAAAGTAAGGAGATAAACAGAGATGCATGTTGGAATAGGCAAAGAACAAAGAAACCCAGTAGGAAAGATAGTGATTCTGGTTCCTAGAGTGATATAAGATTACTAGCCCCACTCAGACCTTTTCAGTTTTTCTTGTAAAGGTTGATTCCTATGTCAACCAAGGGCATTCTGGAGTTGAATAAAGATCTCACCCCAGCTTTTGTAGGGTTGCTAAGAAAAGTCTCTGGAATTACTAGGAAGTGATAAGGTGATACAAACTAGTAATCCAGGAATATTATAGGAATTAAAAGAAATTTTAGATCAATACAATAAAAAGGACTCTGGAGTCAGAATTACAGTCAAAGAACTTATGTTCAAATCCTAGACCTGCCCCTTAACAATCAATGTGACCTTGGGTAAGTCACTTAACATCTTTGGGACTCAATTTCCTCATCTATAAAACAATAAGGTTGGACTAATTGGCCTCCAAGGTTCCTTAGAGCTCTAAATTGTGATAATACTATATCCTTCCTTCCTTCCTTCCTTCCTTCCTTCCTTCCTTCCTTCCTTCCTTCCTTCCTTCCTTCCTTCCTTCCTTCCTTCCTTCCTTCCTTCCTTCCTTCCTTCCTTCCTTCCTTCCTTCCTTCCTTCCTTCCTTCCTTCCTTCCTTTCCCTAACTTCCATCTTAGAATCGATATTGCATATTGTTTCTAATGCAGAAAAGTGGTAAGGGCTAGCCAATTGGGGTTAAGTGACTTGCACTGGGTCACACAACTAAAGCCACATTTGAACCCAGGTCCCTCCATTTCTAGGCCTGGGTCTCAATCCACTGAGCCATCTACCTGCCCTTTGATACTATATTATATTAACAATTTGTAGCTGAAAGTCGTGGGTACCCCTTTATTAGAGGTCTTCAAGTAGAGACTGGCTGAACACTTATTACCTATGTTACAGTAGATTTTAGGTTTGTAAGTTTAATAAGTTAGACAAGGTAGCTCTAGAGGTCAACTCAAATATCCTGTGGTTCTACAATTAGAGGAAAGAACAGTTCAAAAGACAGAGTTAAAATGCTAACTCTTTGTTTGTGGCTGGCTATAGTCTGCATCACAAAAGAACTAATGATAGTCCTTGAAGTTATAAGCCAGCAAATCAGTTTCCCAGGAGGGAACAAATCCCACTGTAGCTACAGACCTCCAGATGGCAGCATAGAACAATAGCAGTTAACCAAAGAAGCTCTATAACCACCAGAGAGGGGTCAGTCTTTGTGAGACAACATGTACCAGGCACTGTACTCAATAAACTCTGGGTATACAAAGAAAAAGAAAAAACAGTCCTGGTTCTCCAGGAGCTCAAAGTCTGATTGAGGAGACAACATACAAACCACTATGTGCAAATAAAATATAGACAGGATAAACTGTGGGTAATCTCAGAGGGAAGGCACTAAGATTAAGGAGGACTGGGAAGGTCTTGCAAAAGACAGGACGTTAGTTGAAACTTGAAGGAAGCCAGAGAAGCTAGAAAGTGAAGATGAAAACTTAGTGAAATGTATTGAGTCAAGAGACAGAGGACTGTGTAGGAACAATAGCAAGGAGGCCATTATCATTGAATCACACAGTACAAGGAAGGTATAATATAGGTACACCTATAAGAGGATTGGAAAGGTGTGGAAGGGAGAGGGTCATCAGATTATAAATTCTTCTGAAATTCTGAAATTCAACAGAACACATTCCCATCCCCCCTTTCCCCAAAGCATCAAGATGCTATCTCTAGGGCATGATGGAAGTTCTGTAGTATTAGAGATCTGACAAAGCATTTCTCAACCTAATTACCTCTTGACATGATTTCTTAGACCATAAATGTTTCCAATAAGTATAAGCTTCCATGCATATTCCCTGGTCACACATATTTTTTGTGTGTCTCTTCTTTTGTTGGTGGTAGGATAACCTAAAGTAGAGAGTCCCTTGGATGTTTGTTGGATTTTTCTTGTCATTAATTTGTTTGATTAAATATCTTTTGTTTTGAACTAATTTATCTTCTGAATGAGTTATGGTTTTAAGTGGAGGCTTACCCACAATATACTTTAAACCTGGGATAATTCTCTGCAGGCCCATGCATGAAAGTCCCACATGTAGGAAGAAACAAAGAAATAGACAGACACACATGAGACAGAAGCAAACACTGATGGCAAACATCTTTGGATGTCTCATTAAACCATCTTTGGATATCTAAGTCATTGTTGGGAGCAAGAAGATGGTTCAGTGAAATGAGAACCAGGCTTAGCTATGGGAAATCCTGGGTTCAAATCTAGCCTCAGACATTTTCTAGTTGCATGACCCATACCAAATCATTTAATCTTCATTGCTTAACCATTACCGCTCTTTTCCCTTGAAACCAATACACAGTATTAAACCCAAAATGGAAGGCAAGGGGTTCTACAAAAGTCATCGTTGTTACTGTGTGGGATAAAAATTAATGACAAATGCCTCACTCAAAAATGAGCACAAATACCCCACACCAATCAGTGAGCCTCACTCAAATATGAGCACCAGTGCCCTGCTCTCTCAAATAAACAAAATCAGAGTCAGAAGGTAAGAGTAAAAAGAGGCAGGTATTTATTCTCCTTCATGAAAGAGAGTGTTTCAATGATGGGCTAAGAAGTGCTGACTGACCAGGCAGCAAACAGGCAATATATACACAAGCTTCCTTCCCCTACTCCTGTTGCCTCCTGGCCCCTCACTCCACCCCCCAGGCTTTGATTTACAAAACACCTGGGCTTCCAATCCAACTCAGGCAAGGCAAAGGAAGCAACTGAGCTATTCATTGCCCCTTCTGTTCTTCATCCGTCTACCTCCCAAGCCTGTCCCTGAGTCCTCAACCAAAAGACAGAGTTCCAATGCTAACCCTTTGCTTGTGGCTGGCTATAATCTGCATCACAAAAGAACTAATGATTGTCCTTGACCCTGAGTCCTCAACCTTTTTAGGAACAAACTTGCTTTTGTAAGCTGAGTGCTCATTCTGAGAATAGCACACTCAATTCTGTTCCCCACACTGTTCAGTTGTGTCCAATTCTTTTTGGGGGAGTTTCTTGGTGAAGATCCCAGGGTGTTTTGCTATTTCCTTTTTCAGTTCCTTTTACAGATGAGGCAACTGAGGCAAATAGGGTTTAAGTGCCTTTTTCAGGGTCACACAGCTAGGAAGTGTCAGAGGTCCTATTTGACATGAAGATGAGTCTTCCAGACTTTCTATCCACTGTGCCACTTAGCTCCCAGTAAAAAGTCATTAAAAACTCTTAAAGAGGGCATGAATTTTCACAATTTGGGGCACAAATGGGCAAATTGTATCTTATTTCTCAAGGAGGGTAATCATATCCCAACCAGCTGGAAAGAATTAAACTGAGGCCAGCAGTTCCCCACCCTTCTTTCAGATGAATGTTCTAGGATTAGTGGAGGCCAGTCATGAGGGGTGGAGCAAGGTAGGGTGGAGAGGCGTGATAGGCATACGCCCATGTTTGATTTAGGATTTCTTATGGCTTCTAGGAAGAGAGAAGATTCTCACTTGAGCTTATCTCCACTCCCAAATATGCAATGAATCAAATTAAGTTTAGGGTAATTATAGACTGACTGCTTGGTTCAAGCAAAGAACCTACTGGGCTCTAAATTTCTGATCAGGGAAAATACATATGCAAAATAGAATGTGCTCCATTGTTACACAAATTCCCTCTCTTCTGATAGCAGGTTAATAATAAAGTAGGCAGATCTCACTATTCAGCCAAATAAAAGAATCTGAGGTGCAAAATATGGAGGCTAAGAGTCCAAACCAATCATTACAAATGTAAATGAATACCCAGAGAAAACAGTATCAATACCCCCAGTAGCAATGGGAAAATGCAAAGGACTTGAGTCCGGGTTATATGCAGAGATGCCAAGACAGAGATTCAGAAAGAGCCTGGCTTCAAATGCAACCAAGAAGCTGAAAGAAGCCCTGGAGAGCTGTTCAGGCTCTCACTGAGCCAAGCATGTCTGGAATACATAGGGCTCTTAGCTGTAGAAAGAATCAGAGAGGAAGTAAATTCTCTGAAAAGGCCAATAGGGTGCTGAGGAAGCTGTAGTCCCATGGGTAGGTCAGTCACCTTTTGCTGGGAGCCAATGACTGAAGAGAGAGCTGTGGAGCAGGCTGGGTAGCTCCAGTCCTTTAAGGATTCCAAACTAGCAGCAGAGACTGACTTCTCCCTGATAAACTTAGATGACTCCAGAGCAGGTGACCCTGAGTCATTCTTTGTTATGTCTTTTTAAAAAGTCAACTAAAAGGAGGGTGACAAAGGTCCCATGATCCTTTAATCCTCCTACATCACTAACCTCTTTGCATTACACTTTCTTCTCTGGGATTTACACATTACCCAGAACCCTCTGCCTTTCTGGAATTTTTCCTGAAACCACCAAATCCCTTGTCAATGACCTGAACATGACAATTTTTTTTTGTAGTTTCTCCACCCAAACTGCTGAACTACAACAGGAAGGGAAAATAGCCAAGCTTATACGAATAGCTCAAATTTATAAAATACGTTAAGAATCCAAGGGTTAAATATTTTCCGTACAAACATTCCTGTCAAGAAGGTCATTGTCAACATCATCTTCTCATTTTCTTCCTTTGCCTCATTTTCCTCACCTCATCATGACCCTATCTGCTCCTGGAGTTTCCCAAGATGCTTTCAGTGAGCCTACAATGAGTTTACCTCCCAATATTTTTCTTTTTACAATAACAAATTGTATTTTATACAATTGTAATTTGTACAAATTATAATTACAAAAAGTAGTCATTTTGTTTACCTTTATGTCCAATAAGAGATACCATCTTTTTTTTTTAACCCTTACCTTGCATCTTAGTGTCAATACTGTAGATCAGTGCCAAGGCAGAAGAGTGGTGAGGGCTAGGCAATGGGGGTTAAGTGACTTGCCCAGGGTCACACAGCTAAGAAGTATCTAAGGTCATATTTGAACCTAGGACCTCCCATTTCTAGACCTGGCTCTCAGTCCACTGAGCCACCCAGCTGCCCTCTGTAGTTCTCAATATACAGCTATAGGGTTTGCTCTATTTTCCCATTTCTAGTATGTGTGTTTGTATGTATTTTGGTATCCTTCTGTCCTCATACATGAATGTACACAGGGCATCCAAAAATTTTTAATGCAGTGTTAATCTTTAATAACTTAAAATGAAAATGAGACTTTTGGGACATCCTATGTATATAAAAATGAATATAGGTATCATCATATATTTATGTGTATGTCTACAGGCAGGAGATATATACATATAAATATGCATGCATATATATTCTACATACATACACTCATCTATGAAAGTAGGGGCAGAGATTATACGTAGCCTTTCCTTCACCCCCTTTCTCTGAAGCAAAGTCACACGTCTACTTACCATAAGTAAAAAGGTTTGCCTTCATCCATCACTGCTGCACAGGGGATCCCACCACAATGAAAAGTCTTGCTCAATTTAGAATTCCAAGGTCTTCTCGGCACTCAGACACTTATCAAGTGGGTTTTTATTATACCTTCCTTTATCAAGGTTACCCAGGTTATTTTTTAAATCAAATGAACCGAGTGAACACATTCTAATATGCCAAGAGAGTCCATTCCTGAATCCTCACCGCCTGTAGAATAGGCGAGGAACCATGGGACTGGCAATGGAGAGATTGCTATTCAACAACAAGTTGCACAAGTTAGAAGAGTCTCATCATTTTCCTTGTAATAGACTTATTAAAAAATGTTTTTAATATTCTCAAAATCCTTGAGAGATTTCAGAAGCTGGAAAATGTAAGATTCTACTAAGATGCCGTTTAATATCTTGGCTCTTGAATGTAAAAAGAAAATCACTCATCAGGGGAATTTTGTGTCCTGTTTGAATGTGTTTTCATTATAATAGGAGAATCTGCTCATAGAAAATCATAAGAACAATTAAGATTGCTCTTTGGCTTATTTCTCATGTTTATTTTCCCTTGGCATTTCTACGGCGATGACACAGTGAATCCAAAAATCCTTTTCTCCAGAATTTTCTCCTTATACATAGAAATCTGAGGAAATCATATCCAGCCAAAAAGAATGAGCTGAGAGTTAGAGGACGATGCCAATGACCTTAGAGATAGCTGGGGATAACCGCTTCCTTAGGAAATTTATGGGGCAAGCATTCTCTCGGTATAATGGAAAAGCTATCGCAAGGGTGAGACAAATAAAGCTTTGTCACAGAGCATTAAATTTGAAGGGTTCGTGTGGTTCTTGAAAAGTTTAGAAACAACAGAGATTAGTAGCTGGTTGACAAGAATAATTAAAATAGGAATGTACCAGAAACTGTATTTTCTATCCTTTGCTCCATTTCATCCTGCTAGGCTCAGGTGCTGGTAATGTTACTTGCCCTGGGTACAGAAATTTTTAGGTATAGCTCTGGGCATTGGATTTTATTTGTTTTTTATTTTTTATTTTTTTGTGACTTGAAATTTTTATTTAGTTAATTAATTTAGAATATTTTTCCATGATTCCATGATTAATGTTCTTTCCCTACTCTCTTCCTACTCCTCTCCTATAGCCAATGTGCAATTCCACTGGGTTTTACATGTGTCAAGGATTAGGACCTATTTCCATATTATTGATATTTGCACTAGGGTGATCGTTTAGAGTCTACATCCCCAATTATATCCCCATTGACTCATGTGATCAAGCAGTGGTTTTTCTTCTGTGTTTCTACTCCCACAGTTCTTCCTCTGCATGTGGAAAGTGTTCTTTCTCATAAGTCCCTCAGAATTGTTCTGGATCATTACATTCGATTGTACCACACTGTGTCCATCTCTGTGTACAATGCTCTCCTGGTTCTGCTCCTTTCACGCTGCATCAATTCCTGGAGGTTGGTCTAGTTCACATGGAATTCCTCCAGTTCATTATTCCTTTGAGTACAATAGTATTCTATCACCCACAGATACCACAATTTGTTCAGCCATTCTCTAATCGAAGGGCATCCCCTCATTTTCTGTTTTTTGCCACCACAAAAAGTGCAGCTATGAATATTCTTGTACAAGTATTTTTCCTTATTATCTCTTTGGGGTACAAGCCCAGCAGTGCTATGGCTGGATCAAAGGGCAGACAGTCTTTTAAAGCTCTCTGGGCATAGTTCTAAATTGCCTTCCAGAAAGGTTGGATCAATTCACAAGTTCAACAGCAATGCATCAATGTCCCAATTTGGGGTACTGGATTTTAAATAAGAAGATCTAGGTGCAAATCCCTTATCTTTGGCTATTG